>NC_037675.1:54792802-55037196 GCF_003255815.1 Theropithecus gelada | reverse complement strand
GAAAACCCCCAAAAAAAAAAAAAAAAAAAAAAAAAAAAAAAAAAAAAAAAAAAAAAAAAAAAAAAAAGAGTAAACCCCAGATCCTTGGGGGTCCATGTTTGTTTACTCTCAACAACGTTTGGCTTCCTAAGGAAAATGGTGAAAGAAAGTATAAAATTCCATCTTAAAAAAACCCCTCAAGTATTCTTGGACATCAAACAACTCTTACAACACAGTCCTTTGATGAGTTCAGTGTAAATGAATCAGAAACATATGGATAGTGTTTATGCTCAAATGCACATGCATTTAAAAACTCTGAGTGAAATTAGTTTAGTGAGCTATGTTTGGGTCATTTCCAGGATCCAAGAATTTGGAAAATCAATTCTCATGAGTAAAGATGTGGAAGAAATGGTTGAGCACCCCTTGAACTGAAAAATGGGCACGTTCAGCAGCCCATGCTGTGTTGTGTGTCATAAACACGGTAGCAGAGGGCACAGATCTTGCGACAGCTCCAAGCCAGGAGGGATTGGGCTACTGATGTGGAAAAAGTTTCTGTATCTCATTACCAGCTGTCAGTACCTGTGCAAGAGAGTTCCACACTTGACAAACATGGCCCAAAAGCCTCATTAGATTAGTGCAGTCACTGGACACTTTTGTAAATTATATTTTGTACTTAGGACATTGGAACCCATTGGCTAAATGACCTACCCTTGGTATAATCATTGTTTGCCTTTCACTTTGAGGAGGGTGGAAATAGCCAGTCATACCACAGATATGGAAAACAGTCACATGCCTTATCTCTGGTTATATATAAAAAAGGTATGTGAGCTATAAAAAAAAATCCATTCAGTATTATGTGGCCCTAAGGCCTTAACATTTCTCACTGTTAGTCGGACCAAAAGGTATTGAATTTTTGAATTATCTTCTTTTCCCTAAAATGTGTGTAATTGCTTATTGAAGAGAAAGAAGGAGCAAGGGATAGAGGCTATGGTATTTTGATACATCAGATTAAATGTGTAGCAATCTCATGGCTGGGCCTAGACCATCAACTATTGTTTTAGTGGTCTTTATAGTGATAAGATGCTGGGTGTGAGGGTTAAGGAAGCTTTCTCTTGATGTCCAATCACAGAATAACAGGAGTAATGTCGTTCTTTGATTATGATCAGTTTACTAAAAATGCTAAGTATCTACCACTATGTCAACAACACAGCACAAGATGATGAAAGTAATTTAAAAAATGTAAGTAACACAGGGCTTCTGCCTTCAAAGAATGTAAACTTGAGTTGAGGTTACAAAATATGTAAAATAAAATAATAGCACTAGAGATGTCATAGTAAAGGTGTTTTATTGCTAAACTAGTGACATAAGCCATTGTTTTATGAGTTGTGGGATTTAAGGTGGAGTTAAATGGAATAGTAAAAAGACCATGAAATACTTGAACATTGCTGGAAATGTACAAAATAGAGAACATTCTATTTTCTAGATCTCTTCTAAAAGAATACTGCATGGGTTGAGATTCCTTGATAAGCTTTATTAGTGGTAGGTAAAGCGAGAGGGTGGAGAAAGAGTTAAAAATCCCAGCTCTGCTATGAATGAATGGTATGACTGTCCAAGCTGATTGTTCTGAGCTGGTGTCACTAAGATGGAGATATTAATATTAATATCTATCTACATTTATTCATTTAACAGTTCGAGTGATTATGATATGCCAGGCACTATAAAGAGAAAGTGAACTATGGATATACACAAAGCACTGGTGCTGAACCTGGTAGGTCTGGTGCAGGCAGTGGGGTTGTGTAAGATTGAAATGGGTGTGGGGTAAACTAATGTTAAACTACGTAATTTCTACTTTGGCTCATGGAATTATTCACATAACCTAAAAAATGTTTTAAAACCAAATATCAAATATCATTTTTTTCCCCATGCATACTGTAAACACTGCTTTGTCTTTCTCTTCTCTCTCCTCTCTCAGGCCTTTGTTTGGAAAGAGAGAAATAGGTAGTGCGACTGATTGTAATAGCTTGTTTTTATTCACAAGCTTTGTCCAGTTCTTCTCAAAGCATCCCTGGCATAAATATAGCTTTATAGGATGTCTGCTAACTCCTTCGCTTGCTGCTCCACCCTCACTGCCTCAACGCATTGTAGGAGGATGTATTACATCTCTCTAGGTGTGAATGTCTCCATCTGTCACATGAGGATAATAATACTGTCTAATAAATAAAGCACTCAGAGAGTCTCATGAAAGATACAAAGTCATATTATATGCTAAAAAAGCCTATGGCTCATGGTCCCTTTGCCCTATAGATATTTATGAAATTGTATTCTCTTAATTACCTCTTACACTTTATTAGTTTGATCTTTGTGAGACATCTTCTACCCTGTGGTACTGAAGAGATTGGGTGCAGCAAAGAGAAGAACAGTGACACCTCTGGAAAGCTTATATTTTATCACTCTAAAGAACACTGAAGCAATAATTGACAATCCAGACCTAGCATATGAGAGTGGTACAAAAAATTTTTTAAAACTGATAGATCAAGATACAGTAACCTCTATCCCTTGCTCCTTCTCCTTCCTCAATGAACAATTAAATACATTTGGACCAAAAGGTGATAATTTAAAATGAAGGCATAAGCCTGCCTAAAATGATGGTTGTAAAATTTTATTCTTAGTCTCAGAACACTTTCTTTAATCCAATATTTGAGGCTGAGTTTTGGTAAAAGGGTTTAATATTGTTGCAGGGGATGATTATAGAGCCCTCTGTGAAATATTTTTGCATACATTCCTGATCTGGAATTACACTAGTGGTCTCTGCACTTCACTGATCCACCTATCTCAGTAAAACATTTTTGCACATGCCCTCACATGTACATGATACAGCAGACACAAAAATGGAACTGTAAAAAAGTAAGATAAAGGTGAAGTAGCCCATATTTTTACATAATTTTCTAAAATTAATAGCACAAAGATATTTTCCTTCACTAATAGTTAGGTTATTAACAGTATTCTAGTTTTTTTCAGTTTTAAAATGACTTGCTGGTGGTGTTGCATCCAAACATTATTAGCTAATACCCTATGTCATTTTATATTCTTAGCACAGAGTTCAACTTTAACTTCACTAGTGCTAAGCTGGTCTAGAAATGTCTGTCTCCAGCAAGATGTGAGGATCTGGTGTAAGGCGGAAGGAATCAGCATGATATTTTATAGAGATCACACTTAATTACCATGAGCGTTAAAATGTTTTGGTCGACAATGTTGAGGGCCTATGAATTTTTAATTTCCAATGTATACTGTCCTTAATAATTCTACACAACTTCTAGAAAAATTTTTTAAATGTCCTTGTTTCCATCTCATAACTAAGGAATGGGGAAGCATCAGTTCTTCTGTCCTCCAGTTGTTTGTACATATTTGTATTATCAGGACTACTTTAATTTGAAACTTCATTCTAAGAATATGTTTAATTTTCTTGCTCATTTTGTGACATAGACAATATAATCTTCATATACCAAAGACAAACTCACAAGTAAGAGTTATGCCTGTAGCTTTTCTGAGTTTTGAAATTGCTACCTCATGTTCCGTTTGTGGCACACGATCATCTAGCACATAGAGTATGCAGGCACCAGTGTCTATTCATATAAAGTGATTGATGATTATAAGATACAAAGGACAAATATAAGTTCTCATATGTTCCTTTTATGCTGAATGGATTCTGCCATTACTATGCTGGTCTTGTCATTCAAGACTGTTGACCAAAATGTTTTCATGTTCATGGTAACTAAGTGTGACCTGTATAAAATATTACACTGATTCCTCCCCCACCATGCCAGATCCAGGCATTTCTAGACTGGTAGGGCATTAGTAAATAATCACTCTCTTCATATCAGACCAGACGGTGGTTATAGTAACACTATTTTGTTCAAGGCTTCACTGTGCAGGATGCCTTTTAATGCCTATTGGATATCATAGAGCAGATGCAATGTGAATGATGACTGGCAGATTGTCCGCATGAGTAAAACAAGAGTACAAATCCTCAATGGATGAGATAGAAAACCTAGGTCTATCATTCTTGTTGCCATTTCATCAACAGTTTACAAGATAAATAAGACATTTTTATTTAAAAATTGGTGTCTGTATTGGGGCCATTTTTTCTTTTCCTTGCGACACACATTTTTCTACCACTTACTCTGTGTAAGTTACTCTATGTAAGTGCTTCACATTAGCTGAAGATGGTTATCTCAATAAATGCAGCAGCTTGTTAGCATTTGGTTTTGTACCCCCTTTTGCTCTAGCCTGGAACAAAAACAGGGTCCTTAGCAGTCGTAGACAGAATTATCTTTCCTCCCTCCCTCCCTCCCTCCCTTCCTTCCTTCCTTCCTTCCCCCCCCTTCTCTCTTCTCTCTTCCTTCCTTCCTCCCTCCTCCCTTCTTTCCTTTCTCCCTCCCTCCCCCTTCTTTCCTTCCTGCTTCCTTCCTTCCTTCCCCTCTCTTCTCTCCTTCTCTCTTCCTTCCTTCCTTCCTCTCTGCTCCCTTGCTTCCTTCCTTTCTCCCTCCCTCCCTACACCTTACTTCCTTCCTTCCTTTCTTCCTTCCTTCCCCTCTCTTCTCTCCTTCTCTCTTCCTTCCTTCCTCCCTCCTCCCTTCCTTCCTTTCTCCCTCCCTCCCTACCCCTTCCTTCCTTCTTCCTTCCTTCTTTCCTTCCTTCCTCCTTTTCTCTCTCTTTCTTCTCTCCTTCTCTCTTCCTTCCTTCTTCTCTTTCTTCTCTCCTTCCTTCCTTCCTTCCTCCCTCCCTCCCTTTCTCTCTCTCTCTCTCTCTCTCTCTCTCTTTCTTTCTTTCACCTGTCTCACTCTGTCACCCAGGCTGGAGTACAGTGGCATAATAGCTCATTGCAATCTCGAACTCCTACGCTCAAGGGATCCTCCCATCTCAGCCTCTCAAAGTGTTGGGATTACAGTCATGAGCCGCCATTCCTGCCCAGAATTTCTGTTTTTTTAATCCCCCAATAGGCGTGAATATGATCCTACCATAATACTCTAACATGAGAAATGTTACATTAATTTTTTTTTTTTCCAGAATCAAATTTGTGTTTATAGCTCCTGTCTTGTCAGACTGGGCTAATCAGTCTGTCATTGTTGGGACTTCCCAAGAGTCCTGTGGAAGTCTCGAGTCTTGTGTGGTCCTACATATTTGGGAAGGGCCTTTTGGTATGCTCATTGTGCAATCCTATGTTCCTTAAAACAGGACGGCCCCTCTGGGGCACCAGGCATGTCTTGGAGGCCTGGATTCTAGGTTCATCCTTCTTATGTGGACTTAGTGGAGCTCAAACTCCTAATATATTTTCAGAACTACAACCACCCCTTCATCCCTTTCCAATACAGAATAGAAAGTAATACTTCTGTAAATTAGTCTGCCACAACAGCAGTGGTGAGGCCATATGGAGGTACCATGCTACTCTCCTAGCCTGATAAGAAGTCTCCATCTCCTTCTTCCAAACAAAGGGGCTCCTGAGGCTTTGGGGTACTGGGGCCATAATGTCTTTGCTGCTACTTCTGCTGAAGCTTTAAAGCCAGCTGTGTGCCAGGTAAGAGTCTCTCATGTCTTTTTTTTTTTTTTTAATAATAAATTTTATTTTTTAGTACATTTCAAGATTTACAGAATAATTACATGGACAGTACATAGAGTTCCATATGCTCAACCCCACCCCCTGCTCTTGTACCCAGTTTTCCCTATTATTAATGTCTTGTATTAGTGTAGTATGTTTATTAAAATTAATAAATATTGATACATTAATTTTAACTATAGTCCATAGTTTATATTAAGTTCCACTCTGTGTTTTACAGTTCTAGGGGTTTTTACAAATGTATTACATAATGACATGTACCTACTATTATAGTCCTTATACAGAATATTTTTACTGCCCTGTCCTTTACCCATTCATTCCTCCCCTCATTATACTCTGCTTCTTATCCAAACCCCTGGCAACCACTGATATTTTTACCGTTTCTATAGTTTTGCCTTTTCTAAAATGTCATACAGCTGGAATCATATAGTACATGGTCTTTTCAGACTGACTTCTTTCTTCAGCAATATGCATTTAATGTTCCTCCACATCAAAACTGACTTTTTCCCTTTAACAATATGCATTTAATGCTCCCCTATGTGTTTCTGTGGCTTGATAGTTCATTTCCTTTTATTTTATTTAATTAATTAATTTTTTTTTTTTTTTTTTTTTTTTGAGACAGAGTCTTGCTCTGTGGCCCAGGCTGGAGTGCAGTGGCACAATCTCCGCTCACCGCGAGCTCCGTCTCCTGGGTTCTTGCCATTCTCCTGCCTCAGCCTCCCGAGTAGCTGGGACTACAGGTGTCCACCACCACACCTGAAGAGTCTCTCATTTCTTAACATGTCATTGAGGCTTGCCTCTTCCTTTGCTGGAAGTTGCCTAACTGCCAGTTCTGAGAGAGGACACTGGAGAACAAATTGGAGTGGCAAATGCTATGCTGTTTTCATTCCCATCTCCTCTGACTGTTGAAACATTGCTAGTACCGCAAACTGTGCACTTGACCCTTCTTTCCCTTACAATAAATTATTTCCCAAGAGCCTCCAGGGCTCTTCATACAATTCAGGCTTTGCTGGACCTGCCCCCACCAGTGGCCAGCTCTGCTTGGGCTTGTTTACGTCCTTATGGTAAACACAGCTGGTGGGGGGTAGGGAGGGATACCTGATTCACACAGCTTTAATAGCTATAATTAATTATTAATATATTCTTTATTTGCTAGTATGTTCTCACCATTCTCAGATTGTTAGTCTTGCCTTGGATATGTTGGTTGTGTAAGACTCTGACAGAGAAATGGTACAATGGCAAAAAAATAAAAAATAAAAAAAAATAAATTTATAACTCTCATTTTAATTACTCCCAGACTTTTTTTTGAACAACTGGCTGGCTGGCTGACTGATTCAATGTAAATGTCCAGAAGGGTGGGACCGTTTATAACCATAGAAACAAATACAAGACTTTCACCCTAAGCTATGCTGGATGGATAAACAAACATCAGGACTAGACAGCTGAGACCTTCCTCCAGTGTTTGTAAATGGGTTTCTGTAGAGTCCTCAGACAGAGCTCTCGAGTCCTCATCCAGTTAGCAGATTGGTTCTTTTGTTAGGCAATCATATTATTTGGAATTTTTTGAACATTTTATAGACCATATTAAATAGATGGGCTCATGTCAAAACCAATTATTTTTATAACTCAGTCTTGAGAAGTGAAACATTATTTATTATAGTAACTATGAAACAGATGTTGTAATATATGTCCTAATTCAATTAAAAAAAACAACAAAAGCAGTTATTTGTTAATTTCCCCAAGAACACTAGCTTGAATTTTATGTGTGTAGTTCAAAACAAAAATTCACACAAAGTATGTCAGAATAAGTTTAGATTAGCAAATATGAAAGACTTGGACCCAAAAGAGAAAATGAGAAAATAAAACATAAGTTTGGGGGGAAAAAGCCTCTCTCCTTTCTAAGCAGATGTTCCAGAGAGACAAAGAAAGCCTGGGTTGAGCGTTCCTGGGCAGCACAGGAACCAGCAATCTGTCAAGGTTTGTGGGGAGCACAGGCTGGCAGCCAGCCAATTGCATGTGAAATGTGCCTGGCTTAATTCTGTGTCACTGGGACAGATTCTCAAAGATCTGGTACGAATGGAGGGTTGGTGAAAAACCATGCCTGCTTGGATATTAAGAAGTAAAGGAATGCATTAGGTATGAAGGCCCACCATTTCTTTTCAACGTATGTCACTTCACTACATTCTCTTCTCTTAAATTGTCTTCACTTAGCCATGAGCTTTGGCAAGGCTGATCTTCAGCGGCTAAGGCTTGAAGGACTACCGATTTCCCATTTCAAAAATCATCATCATCTCATTGAGACTTAAGAAACCCCACTTTGTTTCCACTTGAGTGTAACAAAAAACTGTATGTATATTCCAAATGGAAAATATTAATACTTAAAAATAATAAGTTTACAGAAAAGTGGAAAAACAGCCAAAATATTCTAATCTCCTTTCTTGCTATTACAACTGATCTCCTTGATCAATTCTAAGCAGTCCAATCCTGCTTTACAAAATATGTTCCTGAAAGGCGACATAGACTTACATGCAATAAGAAGGAATTTATAAAATAGTACAAATTCACAATTATACCTGACCAATTAGAGCTAATCTTTGACTATGTATTTGTAAGATTTCATACCTCTGATCTTTGATCAACTTAAGCTAAATACATTTCTAATTGGAGCTTGTCTTAGTCTGTTGTTTGTTGCTATAACACAATACCTGAGAGTAGACAAAAGAAAAGAGGTTTGTTTAGCTCACAGTTCTGCAAGCTGAGAAGTTCAAAATCATGGTCCTGGCTTCTGGTGATGGCTTTTGTGCTGCATCATAACATGGTGAAGAAGGTCAAAGGAGAAATAAATGCCTGCAAAAATAGGAAAATCTGAGGGGTAGCCTGGCTTTATAACAACCCAGTCTCTTGGGAACCAATCCATTCCTGTGAGAAATAATCCATTTGCTCAAGAGCAAAAACTCACTCCACTGTGAGAACAGAACTAAGCCATTCATTAGGAATCCTGCCTGCATGACCCAAACACCTCCCACTACATCCAGACCTGCCAACTCCATCCAATCAGGGATCAAATTCCCACGTGAGTTTTGGTGAGGACAAACAAACCATATCCAAACCATAGCAGGGATTAATGTTTTCTGGTTTGGATTAACTAATAATTATTTTTTCTGTTTCAATTTTATGAAGTTTGTCAGAATTATGTTTCTTTTTGCCAGTAGAAATATTTTAATAAAATTATAAAGACAACATTATAAATTATATTTTTATTTGTTTAAAATGTATTTATTTTTAACCAACAAAATTTTACATGTTATAGTGTACAACATGTTGTTTTGAAATATGTATACATTGTGAAGTGGTTAAATAAAGCTAATTAACATATGCATTCCCTCACATACTTATCATTTTTGAGGGTGAGGATACTTAAAATCTATTCTCTCAGCAATTTTCAAGTATACAATACATTGTTATTAACTATGGTCCTCATGTTGTACAAGAGATCTCTTGAATTTATTTCTCCTCTTTGGCTGAAATTTTACATTCTTTCACCAACATTCCACCAACACCCTTGCCCTCTCCTCACCAGTCCCTGGTAACGACCATACTAACTCTGTTTCTTTGAGTTTCACTTTTTTAGATTTGACATATAATGCAGGATTTGCCTTTCGGTGCCTGGCTTATTTCGCTTGACATAATGGTCTTCAGGCTCATTCAAATTGTCACAAATAATGAGGTACCCTTCTTTCTTTGAGGCTAATATTCCATTGTGCATATATACCACATTTTCTTTATCCATTCATCCACTGACAGGCACTTAGGTTGATTCCATATGTTGACTATTGTGAATAGTGCTGCAATAACCATTGGGAATGCAGATATCTCTTTGATATACTGATTTCATTTCCTTTGGAAATATATCCATTTGTGAGATTGCTGGATCAATCCACAAATGGGTATTCTATTTTTAACTTTTTAAGGAACTTCCATACTATTTTCTATAACGTCTGTACTAATTTACTTTCCTACCAACAGTGTACAAGGGTTTCCTTTTCTCAACATCTTCACCAACACTTTTTAACTTTCATCTTTTTGATAATATCCATTCTAACTGGTGTGGGATGATATCTCATTGTGGTTTTAATTTGCATTTCCCTGGTGATTAGTGGTTTGCATTTTTTTCTTATACCTGGTGGCTATTTGTATGTCTTCTTTCAAGAAATATCTATTCAGAACCTTTGCCCATTTTTAAAAACTGGGTTACTTTTTTTTGTTTGTTTGTTTTTGTTTTGTGATTGAGTTGTTTGACTTTCTTGTATATTTTGGCTTTTAAACCCTTATCAGATGTATGGTTTGCAAATATTTTCTCCTTTTCTGTAAGTTATCTCTTCACTCTGTTGATTGTTTCCTTTGCTGAGCAGGTTTTTCATTTGCTATATAATCCCATTTGTCTATTTTCACTTTCATTGTCTGCACTTTTGAGGTCATATTTTAAAAAATAATTGCCCAGGCCAATGTTGTAGACCTTTCTCCTATGTTTCCTTCTAGCAGTTGTATAGTTTTAAGTTTAGGTCATTAATCCATTTGGAGTTGGTTTTTGTATGTAGGGTGAAATAAGAGTCCAGTTTCATTCTTCTGCATGTGGATATCCAATTTTCCTAACACCATTTGTTGAAGAGATTGCCCTCCCCATTGTGAGTTCCTGGCATCTCTGTCAAAACTCAGTTGATCATAAATAAGTGGATTTATTTCTGGGCTCTCTACTGTATTCTGTTGGTCTATGTGTCTGTTTTTATGCCAGTACCATATAATTTTGATTACATTAGGTTTACAGTATAGTTTGAGAAGTCAGACAGTATGATGCCTCTGGCTTTGTTCTTTTTGCTCAAGATTGCTTTGGCTATTCGGGCTGTTTTGTGGTTCCCTATGAATGTTAAGTTTTTTTATTTCTGTGAATTCATTGAAATTTTGGTAGGTTTTGAATTGAGTCTGTAGATGGCTTTGAATAGCATAGACATTTTAATAATATTAATCTTTTTAATTCATAGGCTAGCTTTCCATTTATTCCCATTATTTGTGTGTTCTTCAATTTCTTTCATCAATGTTTTATAGTTTTCAATGTATAGATTTTTCACCTCCTTGGTCAAATTTATTCTTAAGCATTTTTTGTAGCTTTTGTAAATAGGATTTAAAACAATTTTTTTTTCAGATAGTTGTCAGTGTATAGATATGCTCCTGATTTCTGTATATTAATTCTGTATCCTGTAACTTTGCTCAATTTGTTTATTAGTGCTAACAGCATTTTGGTGGAGTCCTTAGAATTTTCTCTATATAAGGTCACATCATCAGCAAATTAAACTGTTGCCTGACAGGTAGCTATAAAGTGATGGGTTGAAATGTTAGCATTTAGCTAGTCAGCATTAGCTAGTGCTCTAAAGTCTAACTCTGTGTGTAAAAATCAGTTACGGAGTCAACATACAATTTTTAAAGTGCTGATTTTGCTGTAGTATAACATTGCCAAACTTGAGGAATATCTGTATGTTTGGGAAACCCATCTCTTGCACTTTTATCTACCTTTAAAAATCAAAGTTCATTCACAAAAGAAAATAATAAAGTTACCTCTAGGCAGCATAACTAGAGAAATTCCATTTCACAACAAAATTCTGCTATATAAATTGTAAAATTAAGGTTCCTAACCTATAATGATGCCTTTATTTTCTATTGTGGATTAGCAATGTGGTGTTCTTATTAATGAAGTCTTTAGTTAGCAGATTTAATTACTATATATGCTACACACCTTACCAATTTTTACTTCACCTTTTATGTTTTGAGTTCAACAAATATTGAGCTGTTACTTCTCTAGGCATTGCATAAAAAGCTAATGAGACTATAACAAACAATATCTTGGCCTTTCCCTCAAGGAGCTCCCCTAGGTTACCAATTTCAAAGCTTTTTAATACCACAAATATGCTCAATAGAAAGATCATATTGAATCAAGTCAGTCTATGATGATTCGGAAGATACTTCCAGATCTTGTAGTATTCAAGGTCAAATTATGAGTACCAGTTATGGTATAATCAAAGCCTTGACATTTTAGTTAATAGATATATATTCAGTAGGCTGAAATTAAGAATATACTGCTTCTTGCACACTAATTTTGTAACTGAGACTCTCAGAGCACTACAAAACACTTGAAGACAATGACTATCACGAGCTACTTAAGAAAAAGAAAGACACCCTTCTCCTTTTATAAACAGTGTTTATTATCATTAATTCAGTAGAATTTATTGAATGCTTACTGTACAACGATACCTGTCCACTTTAAGTGACCCCCTTGATTCCACAAAAGTGAGCATATTTATTTGTTTTATATTTGTTTGTATCGGGATACTCTGTTCCTCATGTTAGGGAAGCTACTCTAAGAATAACACAGTCCAGGCATGGTGGCTCACACCTGTAATCCCAGCATTTTGGGATGCTGAGGTGGGTGGATCACGAGGTCAGGAGTTCAAGACCAGCCTAACCAACAGGGTGAAACCTTGTCTCTACTAAAAATACAAAAATTAGCCGGGCATAGTGGCACGCGTCTGTGATCCCAGCTACTCAGGAGGCTGAGGCAGGAGAATCGCTTGAACCTGGGAGGTGGAGGTTGCAGTGAGCCGAGATCGGTCACTACATTCGAGCCTGGGTGACAGAGTGAGACTCCATCTCAAAAAAAAAAAAAAAAAAAACCACAGTAAAAATCTTTGTTTCCTTTTTTTTTTTTTTAAATGAATACATTGTTTCATTTAGATTCAGCTCTTCCTTTGAGAAATGCCTCTTTTACTAGCAAGAGAATAGTGCAGAGAAGTAATGTAGAATCAGTAGGACTCAGAGGACTGAGATTCTCTCAAGAGACACTGTGGATATGGGAAGTGACTCTAGCAACAAAGGAAAACCAAGAGTGATTGGAAGGGAAATGAGATTGTTTATCTGGTAGACAGTGAATTCCTTCCCCTTGGCAATATGAGTGTGCTGGGTGGGGACACTCGCCTGGAAGAATAACTGCTTCTTGATCTTTCAGCTTCCCAAGGTGAGGACTTGAAAAGGTGATAGCCTCAGCCACCAAAGGCGGGACCAGAACTGGTAGAAAGATGATGGTTAAACTGAGGAAGAGTTGAAATGTAACTGAAGTTCCAACAGTAGATAGATATTTTTGCTGACTTAAACTAACACTTTTCCTCTCAAAACATTGAATTTGATCATATTTAAATGTTGTAGGATAAAGAAAAGTTCTTTTAATGTAGCACTTTAGGTTAATTAAACTTTTAATACAATTTTATGAAAAGAATACTTGCCCCATTTCCTGATATTCTCAGGAGTGCTGGCGAAAGGGCAGAGAGACAAGCCCCCAGCAGCCTCCCATGAGCCGCACTGATCACATTTCACCAAAAAGTATTTAGTACTAATTTTGAATTTCCTACATATCACTAATAAGTATTTACTAATTACTAATTGACTGTACTTTTTTTTTTTTTGAGACAGAGTTTTGTTTTTGTCACCCAGGCTGGAGTGCAATGGCGTGATCTGGGCTCACTGAAACCTCCGCCTCCTAGGTTCAAGTGATTCTCCTGCCTTAGCCTCCCAAGTTGCTGAGATTACAGGCATGCACTACCAGGCCTGGTTAATTTTGGACTATACATTATTAATATGTATTTGTTAATTACTAATTTACTGCATGTTGCTAGTTAGGTTTACATCTATTGCTAAGATGTCACCTGAGTCCCAATACTCCTTGGAGATTTAGGTAAACTTGAATTAAACTGCTAATTTCAAGGCCTGTGAAAGTCTACGATACCAATGCCTTATAACCCAGAAGATATCAATAAATTTCTAATACTTTACTTTTTCATGATCCTCTCTTTGTACTTCTCTGGGTCCATAAAGTGCACAATCATGTACAGAGATTTAAAACTTGTGCAATTTTTGTAGACTTGACTAAAAAAAAAAAGCTATCTTTAGAAATGTTTTTGTAATTATTAAGAGAATAAGTGTGAGTCCATAATAATGTATATCTAAAGTTTTAGCTGGGCGTGGTGGCTCATGCCTATAATCCTAGGACTTTGGGATTGCGAGGAGGAAGGATTGTGTGAGCCCAGGATCTCAAGACCAACCCAGGCAACGTGGCACGACCCCATCTCTACACAAAATTAAAAAATTAGCTGGGTGTGGTGGCACATGTCTGTGGTTTCAGCTACTCAGGAGGCTGAGGCGGGAGGATTGCTTCAGCCTGGGAGGTTGAGGCTTCAGTGAACTATAATCACATCACTGTACTCCAGCCTGGGTGACAGATCGAGACACCAACTGTACAAAATAAAATAAAATAAAAAAGTTTTACAATGAACCAGGGGCTAAAAAAGATTTAGTTAGTAAGATGTCTACGAGAAGTAATGATAAATGGGAAGAGAATTTTAGCACAGCCATAGTGTAGAAGAACAAGAAATTATAAACCTTTATTCAAGGTCTCAGCTGGATATGTGCTTGATAGCTTAATGGCAGTACATCAGACTGGCCAGGCAGACCCATCTACGGAAACTTAAGGAAATCCAAAAAATATCTCAGATAAATATATATCTAAGAAGAAAGAAAGTCCTGTAGTTAAAAATTATCTTTATTAATTTGTGCCCACAAGAAACTTGAGAAGGAAGACATGAAACAAAGAAGAAACAATCCAAATAGGATATAATTTACAAGTTCATTGTATAGGATCACACAAAATCCAACAGTTTTTTTTTTTTTTTTTTTTTTTTGAGATGGAGGCTCACTCTGTTGCCCAGGCTGGAGTGCAGTGGCATGATCTTGGCTCACTACAACCTCTGCCTCCCAGGTTCAAGCGATTCTAGTGCCTCAGCCTCCCAAGTAGCTGGGATTACAGGTGCCCGCCACCATGCCTGACTAATTTTTGTATTTGTAGTAGAGATGGGGTTTAGCCATGTTGGCCAGACTGGTCTTGAACTCCTGACCTCAGGTGATCTGCCCACCTCGGCCCCACAAAGTGCTGGGATTACAGGCGTGAGACACTGCACCTGGCCATCCCAACACGTTTTATAATCCATTGGAGATAATGGTATAGAAAATGGAGGACCCAATAAACAGATACTTTGTCAGAGATTATATCAGAAAGCAGAAGGAATAGTAACTTTTTGGGAAATAATCAAAAATGAATAAATTTCAGGATTCTGAGCAAAGGAAGGGTAAAAGTTAGGAAATCAGTGAAATCATAGGTCATTTCATATATTTGACATCATATTCTTTGCTTATTATTTAATTGATTTCAGATTTCCTATTAAAGGCCTTTCTTGAAGAAACTTGCTTTCCCAGGCATGTGAAGAAATAAGCAATACAGTGGATGTTTTGAGGTCCTGCAATGGGAAGACAGGCTGAGAATTTTTTAATTTTGGAGGTCAACTTATGTATTATGTATATTTAAATCTAAATACAGTGAAGGTAACAAGTCTCAAGTGATAGCCTGATTTATACATTTATCCTTCAGGTTGAAGAACTTTTTTATTTATTGTAAAGCAGATCTGTTGGGAATGAATTCCAACTTTTGTTTTTAATTTGCCTTCATTTTTGAAAGATATTTTCTCTGGATATTGAACTGTAGGTTGGAAGCTTTTTCCCCTTAGCTCTTTAAATATGTCATTTCATTGTTCTCTGCAACTCTAGTTTTTGTTGAGAAGTCATTTTTAATTCTTATTGTTGTCCCTCTGAACGTAATGTGTCTCTTTCCTCCAACTGCTTTTAAGATTTTTTTTTTTTTTTTTTTTTGAGATGGAGTCTTGCTTTGTCGCCCAAGGCTGGTATGCAGTGGCAGAATCTCAGCTCACTGACACTTCCACCTCCCGGGTTCAAGCAATTCTCCTGTCTTAGCCTCCTGAGTAGCTGAGATTACAGGCATGCAACACCATGCCCGGCTAATTTTTGTATTTTTAGTAGAGATGCGGTTTCACTGTGTTGGCCAGGCTGGTCTCGAATTCCTGATCTCAAGTGATCCACCCGCCTTGGCCTCCCAAAGTGCTGGGATTACAGCTGTGAGGCAGCATGCCTGTCCTTAAGATTTTGTCAATATCTTTTGTTCTCAACAGTTTGACTCTCATGTGTCTAGTGTGATTTTTTTTTTTTTATTTACCTACTTGGGGTTCTCTGAGCTTCTTGAAGCTATAGGTTGATTGTTGGTCATTATCTCTTCAAATAATGCATCTGCCCTGTTCTCTTTCTCCTATCCTTCTGAAATTCAGATTATATATATATATCCAAATCTTAGTGGATGAGCTGTCAAGACACAGCAAAAGAGGGTCAATAAGAAAACATTTGACTAAAGGTCAGAGAGAAAAAGAATACAAAATAATGGAAAAGAGGTTAAGAGACATGTAGAAATAGTAAAACAGTCAAACATATATATGTTAAAATTATGTATATATAATAAGAAATAAAAATTATATAAATATATAAAAATGGTATATGTAAAAATTATATACAGAGTTGATTCTCATTACTCGATGCTATAAGAATTTATGGAATTTATTATTTGGTTCCATAAAGTCACCATGAACCCCAAATTAATGAATACTAAATTGTCGTCCTTAGGGAAAATACAAGATTAGGTTATTTAATTTACATTATTGATTCATTAACATTGAACTCATGGCCAACAGTATTATAACTCACACCTGAATAAAGCTTTAAAGCATCTATTTTCTCTGTAAGGCACATGACAGCCTTCTTGCTCTTAGGAACACTAGGACCATTTTAAATAGCAAAATCGTAACAAAAAGCGCAAAAATATAAAAAACGTGGCACTCAGTAGTGAAAAGGACAGTCTGTTTAGTAGTGTTATACATATACATAGTGTTCACATCATGACAATTGAAACAAGAAGGCAGACTTTGCCTTGTTTGACCTCGGCTGGGAACATGCATGTTGGGTGACTCAAATTTTTTGCCCTCTGTGCATCCACATGTCCCAAAACACTTCAAAAGCCCTGGGAGCTTTGGTTTTGGCATTACTAATAAATTTTAGTGAGTAGAATTCTCAAATAAGGAACTGAGAATTATAAGAGTCAACTTATATCCATATAAATATATTTATAATTTTTATAATATATTATGTTAGCATAAGTAGTACACTGTTATATGTTTTAAAGTAGATGTATGTTTTAAAACAGAAATTAAATTATATATTTTTACGTCTGTCTATAGATGTATATATATTTTTTCCAAATTATCTATTTCTTTTAGCTGTTACAGTGGGAGTAGTGTTCTGTGCTTCCTATTCCATTAGAAACAGGAGTGCTTAATCAACATTTAAAAATAGTTACTAAAATTTCTGATAGCATTATTTTCTACTAAAAACATCTATTACTAGAGTCCTAGGAACTTGCCGAAAGACTCAGGTTTGGCCAGATGCAGATAACAATTTCTGAAACTTTTGAATTTTTTTTTTCTAATTATTAGTATCACCTTCCTTTCTAGTTTTATTCTGACCCAGTTACATTTTGTCTTTTTACCGGTCCACTTTAAGCAAGGCTGGTAAAATGCCCATATCTGCTGGTGAGTTGAGACAGTTATTGAAATGGACGATTTCAGCTTAAGTTTTCCTGTAACTTGAAAGGAAATCTCATGGTGATGGCACAAGAGTTTCCTATAAAATACTGATTTCTAAACAGATTATAAATCAATCCTGGTTGAGAGCGCGCCTCCCCCGATGGAAGCAGGGTATATGTCCCCACATCTGGTTCACAGAAGAGACAGAAAAGCAAAGTCCTGGGCAGGTAGGAGATGCACTGAGGAAGGAACGACCTGGGAGGATGGAGGAGTGTGGAAGGAGGACGGGGGAGAGAAAATAGCAAAGGAGCTGGAGAAAACCGTTCCACCATTCTCTGAATTAGTCTCCATCTTAACTCTACCTTCTTCCTATTTCCCCAGATTTCTGTAGATTTATTTATATTTTTTAATTTTTTTTTTTTTTTTTGAGACAGAGTTTCACTCTTGTTGCCCAGTCTGGAGTGCAATGGCGTGATCTCAGCTCACCGCAACCTCCACCTCCCAGGCTCGAGTGTTTCTCCTGACTCAGCCTCCTGAGTAGCTGAGATTACAGGCATGTGCTACCACGCCTAGCTACATTTCTGCTTTTAGTAGAGACAGGGTTTCTCCATGTTGGCCAGGCTGGTCTCGAACTCCCGATCTCAGGTGATCCGCCCACCTCGGCCTCCCAAAGTGCTGGGATTACACGCACCAGCCACCGCACCTGGTGGATCTCTGTAGATTTTTAGAGAAACATGGAAATGGAGGTAAAGCTAAGGGAAAATACAGACTCCACTGCAAGAGTTGCAGGGAAAGTGAGTAAGAAAAACGCTTGGAGAAGGCACCAGAAGTAGCTCTTGAGAACAGAGCTGAAAGAGCATCCCCAAGCAGAAGGCATCTCAGAGAAGAAGGGTTCATTACAGGGATCACTGCCGGAGATCTTGAAGGTCCAAGGACAGAGAGAGGTTTTGTTCAGTTTTATTTTTTCCCTTCCCTAGTGACATTATGAGTGGCCCCGGGAGACGCCTCTCCCAGAGATGGAGGCCTACAGAACGCAGTCATTACATGCAAGCTCTAGTAGTAATGCTTTCTGAGCCAGTTTCCTGTTAGCAAATCTCCTTTATTCAATGCTGTGTTAATCTGTAAAGGTTTGGATCACCCAATGGGCCTTGTTTTTTCTTTTCCCAGTTCAGGATTGCTAAGTAGGGACTTACACAAGTAAACAGATAACCAAACTCCCCCCGTCTATGTTAAGTTACCCAGGGGCAGGCTCATGCCTGTAATCCCAGCACTTTGGGAGGCCAAGGCCAGCAGATCACTTGAGACCAGGAGCTTGAGACCAGTCTGGCCAACGTGGTGAAACCTCGTCTCTACTGAAAATACAAAAAACTTCCTGTGCATGGTGGCACACGTTTGTAATCCCAGCTACTCAGGATGCTGAGGCACAAGAAGCACTTGAACCTGGGAGGTGGAGGTTGCAGTGAGCCAAGATAGCACCACTGCACTCCAGCCTGAGTGACAGAGTGACATTCTGTCTCAAAAAAGAAAAAAAAAAGTTTCTCAGGGTGCTTGACCAGATGTCTCTTTCCACTGTGAAAAAGGTATCTGCTGTCCCACTAGAACTCTAATCTAAATTGTAAGTGTCCTCACGAGACACAACAGGCAGGAGAGGAGAATCATTTCGAGATGATGAAATGGCTATGATTCTACAACTGGAGGACAAGTTTTCCCTCAATCAGATGAAAAAACAATAACATCTATCATAATACATGTAATCTGTTTACAAACCCTGTAAATGAGCATGTGTGTGTGCGTTTGTGTGTGTGTGTGTGTGTGTGCGTGTTTGTGTATGATTTGTGAGGACAGCAGCATACAGTGCCTGTTTAGACATGCCTTGAGCCCTAGAACCATCAAGCAGGCTACCCTCGGGAAGAAAATAAAGTTCCACAGATAGGCCTTAAAGGGTGCTGTTATTTTGTACTTTTTGGGAGTTGGTGAGATGAAAATTCTACAATATCACTTAGAAATATTGTGGCACATATGAAAACAGTGAGTTTATAATATGATATCCCAGGCAGTGGGGATAAAAAATATTCGGTTTGCTAAAAGAAATGAAAGCAGGTGTCAGTACAAAAACTTGTACATGAGTGTTTGAAACAGCATTGTTCATAACAGCCAAAAAGTGGAAACAGCCCAAATGCCCATTGACTGATGAGTACATAAAGAAGATGTGGTATATATACATATAATGGAATATTATTCAGCAATAAAAAGGAATGGAGTAGTTATTCATGCTGTCAAATAGATGAACTTTGAAAGAAGAATTAAGTGAAAGAAGCCAGTCACAAAAGGCCATACTATATGATTCTATTTACACAAAACATCTAGAATAGGCACACCTATAGGTACAGGAAATAGATCAGTGGCAGTCAGGGGCTGGGGTAAGGTGGAGAGGAAATGGGGAGTGGCTGCTAATAGATACAGGCATACTTTGAAGACATTGTGGGTTTGGTTCCAGACCACAGCAATAAAGCAAATATCACAATAAAGCAAGTCCCACAAGTTTTTTGGTTCCCCGTTTATGTACTGGGAAAGTTATGTTTAGGCCAGGTGTGGTGGCTCACGCCTGTAATACTAGCACTCTGGGAGGCTGAGCTGGGTGGATTGCCTGAGGTCAGGAGTTCAAGACCAGCCTGGCCAACATGCTGAAACCCCGTCTCTACTAAAAAATACAAAAAATTAGCCAGGCGTGGTGGCAGGCACCTGTAAACCCAGCTACTCTGGAGGCTGAGACAGGACAGTCACCTGAACCCACTAGGTGGAGGTTGCAGTGAGCTGAGATCACACCACTACACTCCAGTCTGGGTGACAGCACAAGACTCCATCTCAAAAAAAAAACAACAAAAAAAGTTATGTTTATACTGTGGAGTAGTCTATTAAATGTATTATGTCTAAGAAAGCAATGTACATGCCTTAATTAAAATATGCTTTATTGCTAAAAATTCTAAGCATTTTTGAGCCTTCAGGGACTGATAATCTTTTTGCTGGTAGAGGGTCTTGCCTGATGTTTATGGCTGCTTACTGATCAGTGTGGTGGCTGCTGAAGGTTGGGGTGGCTGTGGTAATTTCTTAAAATAAGAAAACAGTGAAGTTTGCTGGGTCAATATACTCTTCCTTTCACAAAAGATACCTCTATAACATGCAATGCTGTTTGAAAGCATTTTACCCACACTAGAACTTTTTCCAAAATTAAAGTCAATTCTCTCAAAACCTGCTGCTGCTTTATCAACTAAGTTGATGTAATGTTCTAAATCCTTTGTTGTCATTTCAACAATGTTCACAGCATCTCCACTAGGAGTTGATTCCATCTCAAGAAACTACTTTCTTTGCTCATCTGTAAGAAGCAACTCTTCATCCATTAAAGTTTTATCATGAGATTGCAGCAATTCAGTCCCACCTCCAGGCTCCACTTCTCATTGTAGTTGACTTGTTACTCCCACATCTACAGATACTTCTTCCACTGAAGTCTTGAAGCCCCTCAAAGTCATCCATGAGGGTTGGAATCAGCTTCTTCCAAACTCCTGTTAATGTTGATATTTTGACCTTCTCCTATGAATCACAAATGTTCTCAATGGCATCTGGAATGAGAATTCTTTCCAGATGGTTTTCAATGGACTTTGCACAGATCCATCAGAGGAATTGTTATCTATGGAAGCCATAGCCTTACAAAATGTATTCCTTAATAATAAGACTTGAAAGTCAAAATTACCCCTTGATTTATGAACTGCAGAATGGGTGTTGGGTTAGCAGGCATGAAAACAACATTAATATTTTTGTACATCTCCATCAGAGCTCTTGGATGATCAGGAACATTGTCAATGAGTGGTAATATTTTGAAAGGAATTTTTTTTTTTTTTCCTGAGCAGTAGGTCTCAAGAGTGGGCTTAAAATATTCAGCAAACCATGCTGTAAACAGATGTGCTGTCATCCAGACTTTGCTGTTTCATTTATACAGTACAGGTAGAATAGTTAGCATAATTCTCAAGGGCCCCAGGATTTTCAGAATGGTAAATGAGCATTAGTTTCAACTTAAAGTCACCCACTGCATTAGCCTCTAACAAGAGAGTTAACCAGTTCTTTTGAAGCTTTGAAGGCAAGCACTGACCTCTCTAATTAGAAAAGTCCTAGATGTCATTTTTCTCCAAAGCACGGTTTTATCTACATTCAAAATATGTTGTTTAGTATAGCCACCTTCATCAATGATCTTAGCTTGATCTTCTGGATAATTTGCTACAGCTTCTACATCAGCACTTGCTGCTTCACCTTGCACTTTTATGTTATGGAGATGGCTTCTTAAACTTTGTGAACCTCTGCTAGCTTGCAGCTATTCTTCTGTAGCTTCCTCACTTCTCTCAGCCTTCAGGGAACTTAGGAGTTTTGGTCTTGCTCTCAGTTAGGCTTTGGCTTAAGGGAATGTTGGGATTGGTTTGATCTTTTATCCAGACTACTCAAACTTTCTTTATTTTAGCAATAATGCTATTTGACTTTCTTATTGTTCATGTGTTCACTAGAATAGCACTTTTAATTTCCTTCAAGAATTTTTCCTTTGCATTCATAACTTGGCTAACTGGCTCAAGATTTCTAGCTTTTGGCTATCTCAGCTTTGAGCATTATACATGACTTCCTCACTAAGCTTAATCATTTCTAGCTTTCGATTTCAAGTGTCAGACTTGTGACTCTTCCTTTTGCTTGAATACATAAAGGCCTTTGTAGAGTTATTAAATTGGTGTAATTGCGATATTGTTGTGTCTCAAAGAATAGGAGGCGCAAGAAGAGGGAGAGAGAGATGGAGGAAGAGCCAGTTGATGAAACAGTCAAAACGCAGCCAACATTTATCAATTAAGTTTTCCATCTTCTATGGGCACAGTTCGAGGTGCCCCAAAACAATCACAACAGTAACATCAAAGATCACTGATTGCAACACCATAACATATGATAATAATGAAAATGTTAGAAATATTGCAAGAATTGCCAAAATGTGACAGAGACACAAAGTGAGCACATACTGTTAGCAAAATGGCACTGAAAGACTTGCTGACACAGGGTTGCCACAAACCTTCAATTTGTGAAAAACACAGTATCTGTGAAATACAGTAAAGTAAAGCACAATAAAATGAGGTATGCCTGTAAAGGATTTTTTTGGAAGTAATTTTCCAAAATTGATTATGGTGGTACTAACACAATTCTGTGAATATACTAAAAATCATTTAATTACATCATTTTCCTTGGCAATTATGTGGTGTGTGTGTGTATATATATATATATATATATATAAAGCCATTACAAAATATCCCATATGCCCAAGAGGGAATAATGGCAAGGCATGGAATCTGGGAATCTTGAACTTAGAAAAGACCTTAGAGCCCATCTCCTCTGACCTCCCACACATCTGAGTGTTCCTAAAGAAAATCAGAGGCATGTGTGGACTGACTGATGCTACAAATTTTAATATTTTCCCTTTCGGTCCTTGATGCTATCAATTATTTTACCTTTCTTTCACATTGCCCACAATTATGGTAACTCTTTAGGACAGTCTCCATGAGACCCCTACACAACTTCATTCCTCTTAAGCTGATCAGTTATTCACTGAGAAATATGTTGTCACCAGCCATATTTATCTTACTGACCAGCCCTTACTCTCTTCACATTACTATGCATTTCCTCTCATCTCCATGAGAGAAGCCCTTCTGTTTAAGATCAAAGGCACTCTGTTTCTTGGCCTCCCATCTTCTTGATCTCCTGCCACTTCCCCTCTCTTCCCTTTCCCACTGCCTTATGCTCAAGATCTTTCAAACCAGTTGGGTCCCTGATAAGCCATGCTGTTTCCACCCCCATGTCTTTTGCAACCCCCAACCCCTGCCCCACTTATCCTGAGTGTTCTCCTTATTGACCGGCATTAATTGAATAATAGGGTTCACAAAAAACTCCTACATACCTTCAAATCTGCTCAACATTGCCTTCTCCCTAAAATCCTCTCTAGTTCTATTCTCAGCCTCCTCCTACCCCTAGCAGACCATCAGCTTTTCTCTCTCTACTAGTTAAAATTTGGCCCATGTTCCTTTGCACATGTTACTCCAAATTGCATATATTATACCAAATTGCCATTATCAGTTTGTTTACACGTCAGTCTCTTGAAACCCTGAGCTCTTAGAGGGAGGAAGTGTTTCTCTCTGCTCTCAGTGTCTCTTAAAATATAAGACTGGTGCACACCAGATGCTTGTTGGAACAGTCACAGGAATCTCATTATATCACCCTAATTGATGGTTATCTAGTCCTAACCTGAATGTTTTCAGTAACAGGGCACTCACTTCTTTTTGAGACACCCCATTTCAAGTTTGGAACATTGTAATTATTGGGAAAGTCCTCCTTATTGAGCCCAAATTATTGAGTCCAAAATATTGAGCCCAAATATTGAGCCCAAATATTGTTTCCTTTAATGTTCACGCATTGATCCTGGCTCCTCTTTGTCAAATATATAAATCGAACTGGTCCCTCTTGAGCACGATAGCTCTATCAAATGGTTGCTGATCACATTGATGTAACTTTGACCTCCTTTCTCCTCTTCTGATCACACACAGAGTAAGAGCATTTTGTCTCACTCAGGCTAAATATTCTCACTTCTTTAAGGCATTCTTGTTTAAATGGAATCTGGATTTCCCATGGTCCTACTTGACCTCTGTGGATGCTTTCTAGTTGGTCAATGTCGTCATCCAGTGGCTCACAGCACTGGTCCTGGCCCCTGGATGTGATCTGGAAAGAGAGAAGAGAGCAAGACTGGAGGTTCACTGGATCAGGAATAATGCTCCTGTTCATGCAGCCTAGAGTTTTTGTGAACCATGTCACACCATCGTAGTGGACTAAAACTTGCAGGATTTTTCAGATGACTTGAGACATGTTCAATCTCCCCCTCCAATGTGAGCTTTATTGTTCAAGAATTTACCTGGAGTATTCAAATAGTCAAGTGAAACCAACAATACCATAATGACCTAAAGGTTGGAAAGTTGGAAAGGAATGGCCTGGAGAAGACAAAGGCCAAAGAAGAAAGAGAACAGGAATGGGGATGCTGATGTGTTTTGCAGCTACTTTATCATTTCTCTGAAGCTTCATGGTGCAGTATATTTCCATATGGACAGGGATCATGGCTACTGACGCATCAGTGTAGCCCTGCAACTACAACAGTGCCTGGCACATAAGAAGCACTTAGAAAGCATTTGTGAGCAAGTGGGCACAATCCATGGACTGTTTTCTGTGCAGGTCACAGGAACATTGAAACCTGGCATTGCATTTCTTGCAAGGGGAAGGAGCATCTATCTGTGAGTATGTGATATGCTAGGTGTGTGTGGACTCAGAAGCAGAGGTGTTTGGTTATAGCAATAATTTTCATAGGATTCTCTGAGGACAGGTTCTTAGGGAGGGCAGCAGAGGTTGCAACTGAGTGGGGTCTCAGGTCCCCGTCCCACCACAAACCTAGAATAGCTTGACTTTTAGCTGTTTTGTATATTGAGTTTCCACACACATTTTCTTTTGAAGACATGGCTCCTTGGCTAAAAATCATGTTACTATTACCAGGTTTTGATATTGTTTGCAGCTACTTTATCATTTCAGGAGGAGATTATGATTTAGGTTAAAATGACAGTGAAGAACTACAATGTCCATCTCTCCCCCATCTGAGCTGGTAGGTATCTGGCTGCTGCCTATACGCTCTAGAGACGGGGAACCTCATGCTATACCAGACAGCCTGCTGGGCCAGGTCTCCTGCGAAGAGAACCAAAATGGGCACACTCTGCTTGTCACAAAGCAAAGCAACCTTCTTCTGAGCTCCATTAGAAGATTTCTGAGCAGACTCAGACCAGGCCAGACCCTCTTGTGGAAAGTTCTCTCTCCTCAGGCTCAGGAAATGCTCACTCCCCCACAGATATTTCCAGATGACTCCCTGTCCTCACTCTGCTTTGTCCATATTAGCTGGCTTTCATGCCTAAATCTTGGCCTTCCCAAAGCCACCTTATTATTACCTGCATTGAGAGTGGGAAATTGGTTTAAAACACAGAAATTGTTGTGCACCCATAACTTTAACCAGGTGAAAAAACACGGGAGTGAAGTAGGGGAACCAGAGACATGAGCTACTTCTGCAAGACTTGCCATAAAGAGAGTGAAGAAAAGCACCCAACCCCATGCCAGGAAAAAAAATAAAAGAGAATAGGTATAGCTCTTGAGAACAGAGCTGAAGGAAGATCTATTATATCAACAACATCTTACTCTATATAATCATTAGAGGCTGCATTCTCCTAATATTCATCCTGGTTAGAGAAGATAGAGGATGGAAACCAAAGAGCTCTCCTGGTCTCCCAGTGGGTAGATTCAGCTTCACTTTCAGTGTCTCTCTCTCTCTCTCTCTCTCTCCTTCTTTTTTTTTTTTTTTGAGACAGGGTCTCACTCTTGTCACCCAGGCCAGAGTGCCATGATGCAATCATGCTCACTGCAGCCTCAACCTCCTGGTCTCAATCTATCCTCCCACCTCAGCTTCCTGAGTGGCTGGGACTACAGACATGTGCCACCACACCTGGCTAATTTTTTGTATGTTTTGTAGAGACAGGGTCTTGCCATGTTGTCCAGGCTGGTCTTGAACTCATGGGCTCAAGTGATCCACCCACTTTGGCCTCCTGAAGTGCTGGGATTACAGGCGTGAGCCACTACACCCAGTCCCAGTGTCTCTCTTAAAGAAGAGACAGAAAAAAAATGTGTCTTCCAGATGTACCAGAACCCCTTTATTTAGGAAAAGTCTTAAATTCTTGACTTTCAGATCTCCCCAAAGGATCATGAGCTTGAGAGAACACGTTTTTAAAGATACTAATTCATGCCTTGAGCTCTTCTCCACAGTGTGAGTCTATGACAGGTAACGTTTTGCTCCGAGTCAAAGTTACACCAACTGAAATGAAAATTTGAGCACATCCCAGGCCCAAACGATGTCTCAGGCCCAAAACACGAGCTTCAAATGGCACCAGGGTAAATACTGAATGTTTTCATAATCTTTGTCCAAAATAAACATTTGAAAGATCCCAGAGGTTTTAGTTTCCTGAAGTAAAGAAAAATCATATTTCCAGCTGTCATTGGAAAATATCATGAAAAAATCCCACGTTTTTATCTTCCCAAATATTTTTACAATTACTAAATACTTAAAGGACTATTTTCATTTGTTTCTGTGTTGGTGAGCTGTTCATACAGAAAGCACTTACGTCAGGAGTCCTAAGGTATTGAAACAGATCACGTAAAACTACAAGAGAGGCTTCCTCCTTTACTCTCCTTTTTAAGTGAAGTAAGAGTCTGACATAATTGTCCACGTGCTCAGTAAATGTGCCAAAGTGCAATCTTTTGTCTTTACTATTGAGAATGTTTTTATAAACACGTAGTGATCAGCATATTCTGACTTTCAGAAATATTAACTACAAAATTGGCAGCAAGCTTCAACAGTTGCAAAAATCCATATGTTCATTAAATTATTTTATTTGTGGGATTTTTTTGTTGGCTATTTTTTGTTGTTGTTACTGCTTGCCGTTTTTGAAGGCAGTTTTTGTATCTTTCCTTCTCAAGGTCTTTGGGGTCCTTCAGAAGTTTAATGGAAATATGGTAATCCATTTTCTTTCCTAAAATTCATTTTTATAAGTCAAGATTTTAGAACTTCCCTGAGGTTTGTAAGAGCTGTAGGAGTTGAGATTTAAAACTTTTTTCATCGTTCAGCAGTTTTGCTCAATTTGTAAAACACACAAGAACCGTGGTACATTATTGTTCTTTAATGACTAGAATGATAAGTCTATTTTAGTAGATACAACACAGATAATCTTTCAGGATTTGGCATTATGAAGTCATAGGACTGGAAGAGACCTGGTAAGATTATCTAGTTCCAATATTTGTCTTCAGGTCCTTTAGGACCACCCCAGAGAAATAAAATTTTGTTCTATTTTTAAAGCTGTCCACTAGAGATGTTTTTCTTCCTTGACAACGATTTATCATGTAGCAATCTTTATTTCCCTTTTATAGATAAAGATATGTATTTTTTCTCAGATTCCTTCCCACTCATTTGATAATTTCAAAAACACCACTGCTGATCATTTGGTGCTACCATTTCTATTTTATGGAGAAAGACATTGAGCCATAGGAGTTAAGTGGCTGGCCCCAAGCCTCATTAGAGATGTGAGTCATATTTGGGAGTGAGAACACAGAGCCACAGCCTTCATTCCTGAGCTGTTTCCTCAACTCTACATTTTTCTTTAACAAATCAAAAAGCAAAAGCAAAAACAATCACATCTGAGCGACCAAACAATGGTAATCAGATGTGCACAAGCCAATGGCTACTGTGGAAAGAGTTCAGCCACCTACAGAGCAACGTCCATCTGTGCTTGTGCAGATACCAAGCTTTCACTTGGCTCATTTCCTAATCTCACTACAAGACGATAGAAAGGCAATTGTCAAGAAAAAGGACGCGCTTTGCATTGCTGTAACTCCAAACATGAACAAGTGAGATTGAGCTACTACCAAAAAGCAAATTCCTCAGTTGATTTGCAACAAGCAGTTCACATGAAACTGGCTGACTCTATCACTATTGTTCTCATATCGGTACCACTGGACAGCTTTAATTAATATCAGAAACAGCACAGGAAACATCCTTTAATTATTCCTGTTATGTTTAGAGAAAATGTAGCTTACTAAAAACAAAGTAAACTGTAAGCCTTTGAACTTGAGTGTTATCTGTGTCCTTTGGCTTGCGAGGGTTTTGTGTTATCGGACATGATAATTTGTTTTCAGTGATACCCCTGATGAAATTAATTGAGTTTTAGACTAGCATACATTTCCTTTTGCTGATACTTTCACTCTTGGCAGGGTCTTATCTGAGCAGTTAGTCCAGTTCTCGTCTGGTTCTGTCTGCTGAGATTCAATAGCTGCAGGACTGTTGTTGTTTTAAACAAAGATGTTTACTTTTGTTATTAATGTAATATTCAATTCACTTCCCCTTTTTATCTTCCCATAACGCAGAGACCTACTCCCTTTTTTTGATGGAGATGACGGTTTTGGACTTTACTGCTAAGTTTCCTTAGAAACACCCCACCAGACTTTTCCAAATATATCATCATCAGAAGGGGGAAAGCCATTTCAGACACTCCTATCTGTACACTTGGCTTGAATTCAATTGCTATCTAACTGCTAGGTCCTAAACATTTCCTTTTATTTTTATTCCAACTGTGTTCTTTATTTCAAACATTAAAGTGTTATAATGCTTAGTGGGAAAAAATTTAAAATTTCAACTATGATCTCCTCATCCACATGTTGACTTCACCTAGTTTTAGATCATGCTGTGCACTGAATATTGTTTTTGAAGTTTTTTTGCTCATATATTACTATAAATAAGATAGATTGATTTTATACTAAAGAAAGAATACTATGTTTAGTATTCTGCAATTAGCTTTTATGTATATTAATTTGTCTTGGACATCTCCCTAAGTATGTTTTAAAAATTTAATTAGTGCCTTATTGATAGAGATTAAGTTCTTCCCAGTGTCTTTGCTATTATAAGACAATATGAGTTTATTTAAGCATGAGAAGTAGAGTGTAAATCTATCTTTAATATTTCAAAATAGTATATTATTGAATAATCAATTTTTCCATCATGATTTGAATGGGACTCTTTATGATTTAATAAATGATATATATTTCTCCTAAGAAACTATTGTTTGAATCACCAACCACTGTTTACTGTTAAGCTGGGTGGCCCTCAAGCAATACATGAACTACTCCCTAACATTTGTTCAATCAGACAACAAATGTTTACATCTTCCTACCTGCCAAACACAGTGTTGGTTTCTGGGTATGCAGTGAAGAGAGATGTAGCCATGGCTCCCACCTTCGTGGTAATGAGCCAGTCAATGCTGAGCAAAGTATAAAGAAATTACAAAGATAGCAATATCTCCATTCTCTTCTTCTTTTCATTGGTAGAATCGGGTCTACTTTGGGACTCTACTCTATCAGACAATCTGTCTATCTGGTGTCAATATTGTAGTTACTTTCACTTTTTATTATGTTTTATATACGATGGAGCTAAAGATAAGATTCTTCCTGCTTTCTTTTTTTTCTTCAGGAAGATCCTGACTATTCTTACACAATTATACATCTGATAAAGGACTCAAAAAAAATTTGATAAAACAAATAATTTTATCAAAAAGTGGGCTAAGGACATTAATAGACAATTCCCAAAAGAAGATTTACAAATGGCCAACAAACATATGAAAAAAAATGCTCAACTTCACTAATGATCAGGGAAATGCAAATCAAAATGACAATGCAATGCTACCTTACTCCTACACGAATGGCCATAATCAAAAAATCTAAAACTATTAGATGTTGGTGTGGATGCAGTGAAAAGGGAACACTTCTACACTGCTGGTGGGAAAGTAAACTAGTACAACCACTATGGAAAACAGTGTAGAGATTCCTTAAAGAACTAAATGTAGAACTACCACTTGATCCAGCAATCCCACTACTGGGTATCTACCCAGAGGAAAACAAGTCATTATATGAAAAAGATACTTACATATGCATGTTAATAGCAGCATAATTCACATTATAAAAATATGGAACCAGCCCAAATGTCCATCAATCAATGAGTAGATAAAGAAACCATGATAGATGTATACAATGGAATACTACTCAGCATGAAAAGGAATGAATTAATAGCATTTGCAGCAACCTTGATGGAACTGGAGAATATTAGTCTAAGTGAAGTAACTCAGGAATGGAAAACCAAACATCGTATGTTCTCAATCATAAGTGGGAGCCAAGCTATGAGGATGCAAAAGCATAAGAATGATACAATGAACTTCGGGGACTCAGGGGGAAGGGTTGGGGGGATAAAAGACTACAAATTGGGTTCAGGGTATGTGCTCACTTGATGTGTGCACCAAAATCTCACAAATCACCACTAAAGAACTTACTAATGTAACCAAATACCACTTGTTCCCCAAAAAACCTATGGAAATAAAAACAATTTTAATCACATATTTATAATTTCAAATAAATTTTAGTGACATTTTGTTGAGTCTTGAACCAATTAAAACCTGCTTGAATTTTGTTGGGGACTACATTGAATGTATTCAATAAATTAAGGAGAATAGACTTCATATGCTTTACAACATCATGTTAAGACAGTGTTTCAGTTAGGGCCTTTTTGGGTGCAAATATCCAAAACTCTCATCCAAATTGATCTGAGCAAAAATAGAATGTGGCTCCTGTAACTGAAATATCATAAGATTGATGCAGTTTGATTTAGGGTCTCAAATGACAATGAGATCCAGATATTTTTCATAATTTAGCTTAAGGTACCTCAATTGTGGCTTCAATCATTCATTCATTCAGAAAATATTTATCAGGTACCTACTATGTGCCAGGAACTACTCTTTTAGTGCTAGAAATATGGTTGCCAACAAGACAACTAAAGTACCTGGCTTCACGAGAATTACATTCTAATGGTTCTAGTTTAGGTTTGAGGCAACAGCAACATGGCATACTGTATTGCTCAGCCTTTAGCTTCCTAGGTTCAAGTCCTGTGGAAAACAAAAGATCCTATACCCTGAAGAGTTGGAACATCATCCTGGGCCTGAATTAACTCATGTAGTCAGAAGTTGGAAATATCATTATGCTTTTGGCTTACTCACCTACCTGTGGGACTGAGTGTATCAGCCCTAACCAAAGTGTGTAGCCTGAAAAGAGGATAGGTACAGTTCAAGGAAATTTGGATTGCTGTTGACAAAAGAAAGGAGAAAGAAAGTTGCATCCCACACCCCACAAATATCTACTATATGAAATGTTTCTTCCAGTTTTTTTTTAAATTCAGGAGTGAGAATTAAATTTCATTAAATGCCATGTAGTAGGCTTCTATTGAGAAATTACATCATCTTTCTCTTTTAACTAGTTAATATGGTGAATTATATTGAAAGATATTTCATTATTAAACTTTTCTTCCATTCTTGTAATATACTTGCTTAGTCATGGTATAATTATATTTAAAATGCATTGCTAGATTTCACTTGGTAGTATTTTGTTCAGGATTTTTGCTTTGATATTAATGAGATTTTTGTGGGGGAAGTTGACAAGGTATTGATTTTAACATTATATAGGCTTTATAAAAAGAATTTATAAGTGTTTTTCCTTGACTACTATATTAAGCTATTATTGTGTTGCTATATATTAGACTGAGTAATTTCTAAAGAAAAGAGGTTTAATTGGCTCATGGCTCTTCAGGCTGTACAGGAAGCTTGGTGCTGGTACCCGCTCTGCTTCTAGAGAGGCTTCAAGAAGCTTAAAATCACGGTGGAAGGTGACGGGGGAGCAGGCATGTCACATGGCAAAAGCAGGAGTGACTGAGAGTGAAAGAGAGTGGGAGGGGAGTTGCCAAATGCTTCTAAATGACCAGATTTTGTGTGAACTCAGTGAGAGCTCACTCATCACCAAGGGGATAGCCCAAACCATTTATGAGGGATCCACCCCAATGATCCAAACACCTCCCACCAGGTCCCACCTCCAACACTGGGGATTACATTTCAACATAAGATTTGGGCAGGAACAAATATCTAAAGTATATCGACTACATTTTGTAAATGTTTAGTAACACCAGACTTATCAGTTCTAGAAAGCTTGGGAAAACATTGCTGGTACAGTTGTAACAGGAATATGTTTTTTTTAGTGCCCAGAAACTTTTGAGCAACAACTTACTGGTTTGCTATTTCTCATATTGTGAGTTATTCATGCTCAAAGTAGAGCTCCTGTATTTTCCAGGTTCCCTTTCAAATGGGAAGCAGACATATAACCTAGATTTCATCCATCAATACTAATGCAAGAATTGGAGGCAGGAGTGAGCACCATGAGGCCGAAGTCCACGACCAGGAGTTTGAATGCCAGGCGGGCTTGTTGGCAGAAGCACCTGGAGTCTTCACAGGAAACTGTGGCAAACCACAGGCAGCAGAGGCAGTCCCAATTGCATTGTTCCTGTCTGTGTAACATCCTAGCTTGGTTCTCCAGCCCTCCTGGAGTTCCTATGAGTTGCCCAATGTTTTCTACAAATCTCTTTATGCTTCAATTAGCCAGGGTAAGTTCTGTTTACATCGAATTGGTAAGTGTTAGGGGAAGTAATTGCAAGCAACAAATCATCAAGGAAATGAGAATCTAGGATTGGTTACCTGAGCCAGTCAAAAAATAAAATAACTAAATAAACAAATAAATTTAGGAGTCCCCAAATTCCCCAGTAACCATCACCCAGGCCACAGAATAGAACATTACCAGTACTCAGAAGCACTTATCTCTGGGCTGTCTATCTCTTCCCAAGAGGTACTCTCCTGACTTCTGATACCAAAGATAGGTTTGTCTTTTAAACTTTATATAAAGGAACTCATGTATTATGTATACTCTATTGTGATTAGCTTCTTTTTCTCAATATCACGTTGACCAACATTGTATATGGCCATATTAATTGCCGTTGCTGTATAGTAGTCCTTTGTATGACCACATCACAGTATTTTCCTAGTCATTATACCATTGATGGACATTTAGGCTGTTTTTACTGCTTGACTATTATGAATAATGCTGAAATGTACTTTTTTGTAGATGCCTTTTGGTGCATATTTGTGTTTATTTCTTCTGGATATATGTATATGTAGAAGTGAAATTTCTAGGGCATAGAATATATTTATATTCAGCATTAGGAGGTAATACCAGAGTTTTCTGAGGTGATCATACCAAGTTACACTTTTCCCATCAGTGTATGAAAATCCTAGTTGTGCTGTATCCTTGCTGACTCCTATCAAGCCACAGTCTTCTGAGCTTGTGTCTTTCTTTCAAAATTTTAGTCATTCTGATGGGTATGTAGTGATAGCTCACCATAGTTTCAATTTGCATTTCTCTGATGTCTAATGAGGTAGAGCATCTTTCCATTCAGCGGTCTGATATTTGTAAATTCTCTTTTCTGAAGTGACCAAGTTTCTTGATCATTTCACTCCCTGGTTATCTGTCTTTTTCTTACTGACTAGTAAGACACAAACTCTTTATTGGTTATATTTGGTGCAAATATCTTCTTTCACTCTGAGGATTTCCTTTACACTCTCCTAATGGTGTTTTTTTGATGAATAGGGTTTCTTAATTTTAACATAATCCAATTTGCAGTTGAGTTTTAAGGAAGTGAGGACCTGGTTCGCATGACAGGATGGGACGCTGATGACCCATGGCAAGCAGGGGCGAAGTGGCCTTTAAATTTCAGCTGCAGCTGCATGGAAAGAAGTACAAAGTCTGAGCAAAGTGAGTGGCTTCTGACAACAAAATTTTTGAAGATACTGAGGAACACAAGGGCTTTGGGGTGGAATGGCTGCTTCTAATCATGTCAGAGAGCTTACAATAAAGCAATGGTGAGCTCAAGGTTTTAAATCTTCCGGTAAAATCTCTGTCAAAAAGTCAGGAGCCTTTTATACTTTCCTAAGATAATACATTTTCTCTTGTATCCACAAGTCTGTTCTGGCCATAAACCAAACAACATTTGATTGTATAGATTGTATAGATCGATGAATTATACTGCAGACTGAATTTAAAGAATTTATATAAATTTATGAATTCACAACCAGAGAAAATTATGGAATTGATTGGGAAACAGACCCTGAGCATTGAAATCGGGATGTTTGGGAAGATTTAAATGATTTACTGAATCCTCAAATCCCTAAATACATAAAACCCACTGATGCGCTCTCATTTCACTCTTTTTTCTTTTTCCCCCTTTTTTTTTTTTTTTGAGACAGAGTTTCACTCTTGTTGCCCAGGCTGGAGTACAATGGCTCGATCTCGGCTCACTGCAACCTCTCCCTCCTGGGTTCAAGCGATTTTAAAGGTAAGAAACTTACAAATCAGGGAGATGAAGTGAGTAAACAGAAATCAAGAGCTTGGCAGGGATAGAGTTTCTGAGAAGCAGCAGAAGGAAGAGCCAGCATGAGAAAACCCTACATCAGTAAGAAGATGTGGACTCAAGGTCTGGATGAATATAATTGATAATTTCACTAATAATGAAAAGTAATTAATACTAATGTTACAGCTTCGTTAAGGACATTCTTAGGTTGTTTCAGGATAAACCATGAGATTCAAAAGAATTATTCAACAATTTGAAAATTTCAGAACCACTTGCGTTTGTTGCCAACCATTCATATAAAAGAAAATCTTCAACAATGAGTTGATGCTCACCCTTGTGAAATACAAGCAAAATGCAAGTTTAATACTGTCAGTAGATTCACTCATCTATAAGACAAAATACAATTCTGTAGATAATATTTTTCCCCAATTTTTATTTTAAGTTCAGGGGTACATATGCAGGATGTGCCAGTTTGTTATGTAGGTAAAACATGTGCCATGGTGGTTCACAGCACAGAGCATCTCATCACCCAGGTGTTAAACCTAGCATCCAGTAGCTATTCTTTCTGATGCTGCAAATGATATATTAACATAGTCTTCATGTTTACAACTAAAACTGTAATGGCACGTGTTTCTGTATTCCTGAAAAATGTCACTGTAGAAATTCCTTTTACTAACTTTTCATGCAGCAGGCACTCGGCAAGGTAAACAATACAAGGCTTTATTGGTGTCTCAGCTACCATGTGTGCTCCTTCAGTCAATGCAACATGTAACTTAGCCTTTAAATACCTCAGTGGCTTTTTCACTTCTAGTTTGAAAAGTTATAACTTTTTTTGGTCTCTAAAGAGTTCTTGTCTATTTTTAAAATATCCAATTCCTGGCCGGGCATGGTGGCTCACTCCTGTAATCCCAGCACTTTGGGGGGCTGAGGTGGGCGGATCACTGTGTCAGGAGATCAAGACCATCCTAGCTAACACGGTGAAACCCTGTCTCTACTAAAAATACAAAAAATTAGCCAGGCGTGGTGGCGGACGCCTGTAGTCCCAGCTACTCGGCAGGCTGAGGCAGGAGAATCACTTGAACCCGGGAGGCGGAGGTTGCAGTGAGTTGAGATCGCGCCACTGCACTCCAGCCTGGGTGACAGAGCCATACTCTGTCAAAAAAAAAAAAAAAAAATTCCAACTCCCTCTCCCCTCCCGCTCCTGCTTATTTAATTCAAAATGATGCTGCAACTTAATTGGCACCATAATATTATTCTAAAGGGTTCTGTTGCACGAAACACAAAAAGTAAATTCTTTTTTTTTTATTTTTATACTCAGAGTGGTCTGAAGTAAATTATTACTTCGGAAAGACAACTTTTATCATATTTTATTTCTTATTTGCTGGTTTTCTTGGAATCTATTCCTTCCTTCCATGAGTCAAGAGAACCCTAGGATATGACAGTTTCATCTTTTTCAACATATTGAGACATAGGTGGTACAACCATGGGTTGAGAAAGTGAGTCTTTTAGTTTAACTCACTAATCTACCACTAAATATAGATTTATTTATAGTACGTCATTCATTCATTTTAAAATAAGAGCTTATAAAATTCTAAAATATCAGTTTTATATAAATTTAAAAATTTAGAAAATGTTACAAAAACAATTTAAAAGTACTATTACCAACTAAGACAACAAAGTTTATTCTTGATGTGTTTCTGCCTACAAAGAAAACTTCAGGATTTCAAAATAACAATTTATTGGATGATAATAAGGATACAGAGATCATAGCCAAAGAAATATCATAACAGCACAGAAGAAATGCTAAGAAAAAATAGAGTTAATATTTGAACATGCACATATACCTTGAACCTCCTACTTTAGAAAATCCTAGAAAACACAAGAATATCAAAGCATTATTCCATTGCTGTCAAAGTGATGACATACCAGGCCATGTAGCCTTTGAAAAATTCTGCTCTGCACTCTCGAGAGCAAGGGAGTGAAACGCAAATAACATCTTAGTGTTCCTATGAAAATAGTTTCGATGTGGTTTACCCCTCAAAAAGTCTCAGGAACCCAGATCACACTTTGAGAACTACCACTTAAACTCTAGATCCTACAGCTTCACATGTATTTTGGGCAAAATTTTGGAATATCTTGGAGCCCCTAACGTTGTTTCTTCCAGTGACCTTTAATAAAGACACGTATCCAAGTGGCCATACACTCTAACGGAGGTGATTTTGTGAGAGACTGATGAAATTATCTTCTGCCTAATGTGTCTCTTGGAGGAGATTTGGGACACTCAGAATACTGGTTCAAAACCAGATCTATGAAACCACCTTCCCAAAATAACATTGTTCTCTTTCATGCTTTGGATAGAAATCGATCATCAGTGTTTTCTAGGGAACACGTGGCAGTGGCATGCAGGTATCACATGTGATGACAAGTGTTATTTATACCTATCAAAGCAAACGTCTTTAAAAGGAAATTGTCTCTCCAATTATTGGAGTTTTACAGTTTTCGTTAAAAGGTAATTGTCTCTCCAAACCTTGAGTTTTACAATTTCCATTATCTTTTAAATTTTGTAGGTTTAATATTTGCTTATCTGCCTGCCCCTGATATTCCTGAGCTACAATAATCCGGAAAGCTCAACAGACCTGTCCCAAGGTTCACCTAACCTAGTACCTAACCTCATGTTTGTTTCATATGCATAAGACAATTCTGGGAAAATTGAAGTGTAGATTCCTAGTGTAGAATTTGAGTGGCCATTTTAATTAATTAATGAATTAATTTTGGTTCAGCACTCTTGTCTGATATTTTCTTTAGGTGATGGACTACACTTTTGAGAAACAATGGTGTTCTTCCTGTGCACCTCTGACTTGAATACACCGATCTGAACCTCTGCCAGTGGAGAATCTAACCGCCTTCAAAAAGATATCACTTTCATTCAATAATAAACATACCCAAGCTCTGATGCTTGGCCTCACCCTAGCTCTTCTTCTGAGTACTTGTTCTGAATGATGCTATCATTTTGTCTAAATTCAAAATCAATCTCTGTTCTTAGTGATAGCTTGATTTCTATTATAATATTTCAACATTTTTAGATTGTGATTTTATTTGACCTAGCTTGAGAAGGATTAATGCCTAAACAAATCTCTTACACTTTCAGCTTTCCTGAAATCCCATGGAACCCACAATTGCTCTCAAAAGCTTCAAAACATAGTGATGACAATGTTAACTCTGATGCTGTTCTGGAGCTGAAAGCAGATATTGACCTTGGATAAACGTGCTGGATTTTTGCTATTGAATGTATTGGGCACAATTCAAGGTACACATTCATTCCAGAATGTACTCGATAAAAATAAGAAATGTGCATGTCTTAGAGGGACATGGACACAGTCTTTATCCTCAGTTGCAGACTGGCTGTTTTCAAAAATTAAGTGTCAATAATTTGTTTACAGTTCTTGCTCATATATGGTAACTTGCAAATTGTCAAGACTGAGGTTAGCTGGAAAACTCCTGGAAGTGTCAACCCACTCTCAAAATAAATGGTTTTCACAGCTATAATTTTATACAAAAATTTTGAGGGGTATAGAGTATCAATCCTTTTCATTAACATTGTGCTTCATTTAAATTACATTTTCAAGAGAGTTAATGAGCTGACATGCTATTGTCAAACTGAACAACAAAACAAACCCCAGTCCCTTGAACAGAACTTATTTCAAGATTGTTTTGAAATAGTTTTCCACTTATAAGGTATGTGAACTATAGAATTTGTATTTTTATTTAGTCAAAAGCATGTGGTTGTTGAAATAGTCCTTAATTTATTTTATTGGCTATACTGATTTTCTCACTTTAAAACATCTAATAACAATTACTCACTGTTTGTGCTGGAACATTATGAACACCAACAAGGACATTTCCCTTAAAAAGTAATGGTGTCCTAATGTATGTTACAGGTTGATGGGTGCAGCAAACCACCATGGCACATGTACACCTATGTAACAAACATGCACGTTCTGCACATGTATCCCAGAACTTAAAGTATTTTTTTTAAGTAATAGTGTCTGAAAAAGGAGGAAAGGTTGGTATAAAGACTGAGGCTGTTCTGGTGCCAAAATAGAGAACAAAAAAGTAGAGTCCATTTTTTGAGTGGTAACCATAATGAAGTCAGTCTTAGACATACTGCTACTGAGACAGCTCTACAACACATAGGAGAAAAGGTCCAATGGGCCATAGGAAATCAGAACTCAGGCTCAGAAATGAGTCCGGACTGGATGTCTGTATTTGAGGATTGGGCTAGAGATGATTATTACGTACAGCTTGCTCACACCACCAACACCTCCCACAGCTCCTGACCCTGTTGATGAGATTCTGAGGGAGGAGTTGTCCCAGGATGGCAAACCTACAAACACACCTGTTACCTATTTTTCATGGCTTAGTTCCAATAGGGCTATTTTAACCAAATTCTCCCTGTCAATTAAATTTGAATTAAGAAACAAGAAATACAAAATGTGTTTACCCATTGGAAGAGAAATTTCAAGGGAAGATGTTATGAGATAGAGTCAAGGCTCACAGGGCTGTGACAAACCAAAACCACATGTGAACCAAAGTCATAAGTGAGAAGAACTCTATTAACTAGAGAAAGCCCAATGAAGGCAGGACAGAAACAAGGGCATCTACTAAATGTGGCTGAAACATGTCAACAAAAGAATGATCCTGTGAAAATGATTGTAAGAAATAAGAAAAATCCAAAAGTGTTTTTTCTTTTCTTACACAGTCATACTCATCACACTTCCGACATCAACTGTGACAAAGAAAGAACCTGCGTTTTTCCTACTCTATATCTCAATATAGATCACCTCTTGTCATCAAAATGAGTGAGGATTTCTTTTCACCAGCAACCAGTTCTGTGGCAGACCCTCCAGTAGACATCAGCTAAGTGTCTTCTAATTCAGTTCAACTCTGGCACTATTTACCTAGAGATAGCATCTGATCCCACGGGTTAACGGCTTAGTCCACTATGACTGCCTCCTACTTCAGGTCCCACTTGCAGGCACAGGTTTCCACCTGTACTTCTGACCAACCAGCTATAAATCAGGTTCCACAGACCCCCTTCTTGGGTTCAATTAATTTTCTAGAGTCTCACAGAACTCAGGAGAACACTTTGCCAATATTAACCCATTCAATAGAGAGAATACCACAAAGGATATAAACGAACAGCCAGATGAAAAAGATACTCAGGGTGAGGTATGGGAGAAGAAGCAAGGAACTTCCACGCCCTCTCCAGGTGTGCCACCCCCCAGGAGCCTCTACATGTTCATCTCTCTGGAAGCTCAACTGAATCCTGTTCTTCTGGGTTTTTATGAAGGTCTCATTACTTAGCTATGATTGATTATATCATTGGTCATTGGTGTCAACTCGACCTTCAACCCCTTGGGGAGTGGAGCTGAAAATCCCAACCCTCTAATAATGCCTTAGTCTTTCCAGTGACCAGCCCTCATCCTGAAGCTACCTAGGGGGTCCAAGTCACCAGTCATCTCATTAGTATACAAAAAACACTCATCACCTTAGAGATTCCAAGGATTTTAGGAGCTGTGTGCCAGGAAATAAGGACAAATACGGATTTTACAGTTCACAAGGATGAACTCAACAATAGTGTCCACAGGTCACATTGACTCCAGAACCATAGTTCAGTTTCATGATTGTGGATTTGGCTTTATGATGGGTCATGATTTCATCTTCATAGGGTACATACTCCTACTCATTTCAGATACATCTTTGGCTTAATCATTCGCTCGGCAAACATTCTTCAGCACTTACTATGTGTAAGGCGCTTTGAAGATCAAGAAAGAAAAAGACATAGTCATTGACTTCAATGATGCAATCTAATAGGGCAGATAAAACATAAAAGTGATTATATGAGAGTTAGCCAAAGTGCTATAGAAATGAAAAAGAGAATATATTTATTTCCAACTAGTAGGAAGAGAGATGTCTTCATGAATTCAAACACATTCGACCTGAGCATTGAAGGACATTGAAAGATTAGTCGAATTTGAACTTGCCAGGGAAGGGTGAGAAAGAATTAAGGTAGAAGCAAAAGCATGAAGAAATCCTTGGAGACAGAGGCCTGGGGCATGTGCTTGAATGATAGGTTGACTGTGGACCAGTTCTTTAACCATGTAAGAATTCTGGATCATTCTGTCAACAAAACAAGAGCAAGAATGGTATCTTGGGTATCTTCTTGGAAATCTTTTTTTTTTTTTTCAAAATTAGGAGCCATGTATTAGTTTTACATATTACCCAAAGGGAAGGAAAGGAGACCTTTCCCTAAATTATTCATCAATGGTGAGTATAAGTGTGTATATGTCTTCTTCTTATTAACAAACTATAAAATTAGACATCAAGTTGTTAATTAAATTTATAAATGGTCACCAGTACTCACACAAAGTAAACAGATTCAGTTCTTTGACCCTGGCCACTTTTGCCTACTTGAGCTCATCACACAATTTGTTTGCTGAATACACGAAAGCTTTCTGCAAAACCACAGGCAGAGCAGTCAAATCAGCTATGGCCAACAACCACTAGATATCTCCTACTCAAAGTTTTTTTGCTTGTTTTCTGAGCAAATGTGTTATCTGAGAGTAAAGATTAATTTACATTAAGACTTCTAAAATATACCTAGCTATATACTCTGCTAAGGAATGCAACAAGAAATGTCATGCGTGTCCCCAAATACAGGAGTTGAAAAATACAAACTAGAAATATCTACACTTATATATACAAATATGCATAGCAATTTACTTAAAAGATATAAGCAATGACTTAAGATCAAGGATTAACAAATAGATATTTTTTACTGATGTTTCCCTACTAAGTCCCCATAATTTTTTTTGCCACAGGGAAGAGAGAGCCCAGAGGAGTTTTATGGCAGTCAGGTTCACTACTGGTCTGTTATTACTGTTGTCAACCAGAATATCTTTTCTAGTGGGAGATGATGATGGTAAGCAGACTGGAAAACACATGAATTTGACTGTTAGGCCCCTTGTATTAGTTCATTCTCACAATACTATACAGATACTACTTGAGACAGGGTAATTTTTAAACAAAAGAGGTTTAATTGACTCACAGCTCACAGGTCTGAGTGACTGGAGGGGCCTCAGGAAACGTACAATCATGGCGGCAGGTGAAAGAGAAGCAAGGCACATCTTACCTGGTGGCAGGAGAGAGAGAGAGACAGAGAGAGAGAGAGAAAGGGGGACCCCCAAACACTTATCAAACAACCAGATCTCATGGGAATTCACTCACTATCACAAGAACAGCATGAGGGAAATTGTCCCATGATCCAGTCACCTCCCACCAGGTTCCTCCCTCAACACATAGAGATTACAATTCGGATTACAATTTGAGATGAGATTTGCAAGGGGGCACAGCCAAACCATATCACCCCCAAACTTAGTAGATGTTAGGGTTGATATATTTTGAGACACATGGAAGCTTTCTTTAGTCAAGGCACTTCTGGGGATTCATTAGCTGAGATTCCTCCATTGAAATAGCCAACAGGGAGTCCTCCACAGGGGAGTGAATCATGCTTCAATCCATTCTTCAGAGTCCACTGCCTCGCCCTGCTTAAACCAGCATTGGCTTCCACATTTCTTTTTGATTTTTAAGTTGAAAATAGAATGCTGAGAATAATGTAGAACAATATAGAAGTTTAATAAATATAAAGATAAAGCCTGTGTTTCTAGTATCTGATCATGAAATAGGACATTATCAGTTCAGCACCCTGGAAACTCTCCTTGAAATCCTCCCTTATCATAACTCTCTTTTGTTAAGTAACCACTACCTTATCTTCTGTGAGGGTATTTCCTTCCAATTCTCCTCCCAAAATATTTCCTCTCAAGTGCTAATTTTTGTAAACTTGACCATTCACATACGCCTCCCTAAATAATACTGCTGAGTTTTAGATGAATTAAAGTTTACAGAAATGGTATCACACTAAGTCTCTTTATGTTTCTGGGTCTTTTCACTCAACATTATGTTCTTAAATGCTTTCATTTTGTTGCAGGTAGATGCAGTTCATTCATTTTCATTGTGTTCATATACCAAAATAAATGATCTATCCTAATTATCTATTCCATTAGGATTGGATATGTGGGTTATTTCTAGTTTGGGACTACTACTAAGAATTGGTGCAATGAAGACTCTTGTCTGGAAATCTTGGCACAAATAGGCTTACATGGCTCTGGAGGATATACCTGAATGTGAGATTGCTGAGTCACAGAGAATGTAGGTTATATTCAACTCTATTAGACAACACCAAGCTATGTTTCAAAGTGACGGCACCCACTGATATGCTTACAAGCCAAAAATGAGAATTCTAGTTACTTCGTGTCCTCATCAAGGCTTGGTATTTTCAGATTTTTTAATTGTTGCAAGTATATCTCTTCTCGGGCCACCAGTTATTGATTTTTCTACTGCTTTTGGAGGACTTGCCAGAATACACAGACAAGGATTTAGAGAATTAGGGTGACCTTCTGAAGTAGAATGATTTGTTATATTTCCCCTGTTTTCTTATTTAACATCATATTCTAACCATCAAAGCAAATTTTGATGATGAGCTTCAGTGGTATTATATAAACTTATAAAAAGAGTAAGACAATCAAGGAGAGAAGTGCAGAATACATTGTGCTTCCAGGAAATGTTGCAAATCAATACTAGCATTTTGTTCTTTTTTAAAAGTTCTATCATTACTTGCTTGATACGGTTTGGCCATGTCCTCACCTAAATATCATCTTGAATTATAGTTCCTATAATCCCCACATGTCATAGGAGGGACCTGGTGGGAGGTGATTGAATCATGGGGGCAGTTACTCCCATGCTACTGTTCTCGTGATAGTGAGTGAGTTCTCCTGAGATCTGATGGTTTTATAAGGGTTTCCCCCCTTGCCTGCCACCATGTGAAGAAGGATATGTTTGCTTCCCCTTCTGCCATGATTGTGAGGCTTCTCCAGCCATGTGGAACTGTGAGTCCTTTACATCTATTTTTCTTTATAAATTACCCAGTCTTGGGTATGTCTTTGTTAGCAGTGTGAGAATGCACATATACAATACTGCAGTAATTTAGGCTGGAGTTGGCCAAGAGGAATTTAGCTGTAACAAATCTGCATTTTCTTGAGGGCCTACTTGCTCCCCACCTGCCCACTCCTATGATTCTGTGATTCACTAAGAAGTGACACCACATACAGAAAACACCCAGGGCAGCACACTCAGACTACACAGTGGCCAAAAGAAATGGCCACTTCATTTTCAGTCAGTGGTGGAATTTGTTGGGAAGTTTGGGGAACTGGACGTATACTAAAAGGGAGAGATGCTGGTAAACCGAGGTGAGGATCATTGGTTGGGTGTAGTATATGAGGTTTGGTTGAAGGTGACAAGTCAGAAGGGGACAATAGGTCAATGGAAACATGAAGAAAAGGTTACTCTGCAAGTTGAAGGTGGCTCAGAGGATCAAAAGCACTTTAAAAAAAACATGCAGACTGCTGATTCACACTCACTGCATTTCACTAAGATTTTTAGAGAACTGTCCAAATGTTTCAACACCTGCTTCACATGAGGGAAAATCCTCTTGTAAACAATAGTGAGTCATTACCCAGGGCCTGTGAGAAAGGTGCTCTGGGGTATATGCACATTTGCTCCAGGTTCCCTTTGATGGACAGTGACTGAAAATAGAATCTAACCTTCTTTGCCCCAGAAATGTTTGCCGAAAAAGGGAAAATTGTAGGTGAAAAAAAAAATAATAATAACATGACATGTATTATATACATAAGCACATAAATAAATCTATCCCTTATGTATTTGTGTAGCTGGAAAACATGATAATTACATTTCCAAATGGTTACTGAATCCCCTGCAAATGTATACTTAAAAAGTCATAGCAATGAACAGAGACTGGATGGCTCATTAGTTGTGAGAAATAAAGGCATTCCATTTAGATCACCTATTCCAAGGAGAATGAGACCAGAAGCAACTTGACTGAACAGCAAAAAGGCACCCTTTGTGACTAGGTGAGATCACAAAACACAGTTTGCAATTTTTAGTATTATTATCCACTTATTCACTCTTTCAGCCAATGGTTATTAAGCGTTATGTGACAGGTACGTTGATACGATAAAAGCTGGAAATACTAAGATGACAAAACTTTGCCCCATTGCATAGGGAAAGAGAAGCAGATTACCTAAATTATAATACAATATCATGAAGGCTGAAAATGTGTAAGAAGCTATACAGAGGAGAAAAAGAATATAAACTAAAGTTATTTGTAATAATGCCTTACGTTTGAATAGCTCTAAATGATTGGGCCAAAATAGCAGCTTGGCTAAAACTATGCTAGATGGCCCAGTACTTTAATCCAAATGATAACTTAGTTAAAGAAATAATAATTACTAATGTTTTAAATAATGACAATGTTGTTGCACCAAGGGGTTTTTTGCAACTCTTTAGATAGATTTTTAATATTTTTGCCCATGTTCAGAGCTTTTCTTTCAATCTTTTAAATTTCTAACTTATTTTAGACAACTCCTTTAAAAAGTAAGCTTCATGAGGTCAGGTCATATGTCATTTTTGTTTACAATTTTATTTCTGATACTTATTGCAGTGCCTGACACACAGTAGTTTTTCAATGTATTTAGTTAAGAAGTGAATGAGGCCAGGCGCAGTGGCTCACACCTGTAATCCCAGCACTTTGGGAGGCTGAGGCAGGCAGATCACAAGGTCAGGAGGTCAAGAGCAGCCTGATCAACATGGTGAAACCCCGTCTCTACTAAAAATACAAAAATTAGCCAGGTGTGGTGGCGTGTGCCTGTAATCCCAGCTACTCAGGAGGCTGAGGCAGGAGAATTGTTTGAATCTGGGAAGTGGAATTTGCAGTGAGCCAAGATCACACCACTGCTCTCCAGCCTGGGTGACAGAGTGAGACCCCATCTCAAAAAAAAAATTAAAAAAAAAAAAAGTAGTGAATGAATAATTTCACTATGCACAATTTATAAGCAGTAGGAGTTCATATCATCTAGCACAGTTGTTTCAGGCACATTCCTCACTTCCATCTGATATGTGTGATACTGCACTTTTGGGATCTTTGTAGGATATCCTAGAAATTCAGTTCCAAGCCCCAAGCAACCCATTTTCAGGACATTAGGACATTTGATGTTTCCGTTCATCCCGTGTATACAAACCTAACCATGACTGTATGATTTTTAAAGATCTTTACTATGGTGTGTATATGTTCACATCAGTTGTCTCCAGGGAAGGGAACTGGATGTTTGGAGGACAAGAGTGGGAGGGAGATTTTCTTTGCTTTACTGTATACTGTTTTAAATAGTTTGACTGTTGTACCATGTGAGTCTATTACCTTTTTTAAAAAATGAATTTTTAAAAATGTGCTTCTATAAGCACTGTGATGTTTTGCTAAATTTGTGTTGTCTTTCAGGGAATTCCAACAGATAACCTATATATGCACTCAATACTAGACTTTATTGAGATCATTTTAAGTTAATGTTTCTTTCTCTCTTTTTTTTTTTTTTTTCTTTTTTGAGTCAGAGTCTTGCTCTGTCACCTAGGCTGAAGTGCAATGGCATAATCTTGGCTCACTGCAACCTCCACCTTCCGGGTTCAAGCAATTCTCCTGCCTCAGCCTCCTGAGTAGCTAAATAATTTGTTGTTCAAAATAATGTAATCACTGTACAAGTTTTGAAATGATTTGAATATAATACAATTCCCTCTTTCCTGAGTGGTAATTTTGGGGAAAAATCACTTTCTATTTGACATATTTACCAATCTGTGGCCAGTGCAGAGTAATTATTAATCAAAATTCATGCTAATATCCTGCTTTGGCCATTGAAAACGTTGAAACAGATAATAAAATGCATCTACCCTTGTATAATGAAAGTGATAAAATAATATGGCCATTTGTTCCATTTTTTATCTCTTCCCTAGTCTGATAGGCCAAACTGATGAACACACCAAGGAAGTACCATGTTAAACATCGCTTTTTATTTATTTGATCACATACTACACCTCCGATATACAATATCTATATGGAATAGAGACATTTTAAAGGCTATGAAAGCTTTATTAAGTCACAGTTTCTCTTTCAATGGTATTTTTCTTTCCTAAAACATTTTAGGATCCAGCGAATGAATGGTGACCTGTGGAGGCTTTTACATTTTAAAATACCCAGTCCATCAAGAAATAACAGGACACTCAATGACTACTGTCTCAGCTCAAAAAGATCTCCGCCTCCTGAACTACGTGCTCTCTCTGCTATTTTCTGGCTCTCTCCCCTATAATTCATACAGAGAATGCGTTTAGTGGTAGGAACGATTGCCAACTTTTTAACCAAATTTTGCTCTCATTGCTAGACAAAGTGCTTGATGCCTTTTTTTGGTTTGAAAGTAAATGACAGTCAGACACAGTTGCCTATTGATAGAGGAAGCCTTAGCTACAAAAGAATTGCTGTGTCCAATTACTGACTCAAATAAAGAAAAATAGAGAGCAAATGAAAAGTCACCTTAAAATGTGATTCAGACAAAGAATAATAAACAGTGCCATTATGCTCCTTTTAAAGAAATACACAAATGTGTTCAATATGCCTCTATTAGCACAATACAGTCTCAGATTTCAAATATACTTTCTAGTTCTTATGGGGCAAATGCCAAGCTCTCAATGAATCTATCCCCAAGAATTATATTTTTGTGTGTTTTTACTCCAGTGTGTCCTCAGAAAACAACAACTGGTTCCAAACCCCACTAATCCCATGGAAAATTGCTCAGGGCAAAACCATTACTAAAGCTCTCAAAAAGGCAGAGCCTACCAGCTGTGTGCCAAAGCCCCCTCCTCAGTGTTTACCTTAGAGTACCAGCAACCCCAAGAGGCACAGCATTCTGCATATGGAGAGGAAGCCGCAGTCGTAGTTCCAATATTCCTGAGCTGCCACTGGGTGATTTAGAGACACCCTCATACATATGAGGTCATGTACTCATTTTTAAAATGTGCCTTCAATCTGAGGCAATACATTATTTGCAATTTTATGTATCAGTAATGCCAGTTTACAAGGATGGTTTACTGTCCATGTATGTAGTCCAGGAAGTGGTGGCGTTGAGCTTGGAGGATTGGAAAAATAAGCCCAGGTGACTGGAGTGTGAGAGGGCAGTAGCATAACTTAAGCCTTAGAAATCATGAAAAGATTTTGAACTTTATCTAAGGGTGATGGAAAGGCAAAGTGACAGAACACTTGGGTTTTAGGATTTCCCAGGATTCAGCGAGGAGAGGTAAGAGTTACTCCACGATACTTTCAGGCATTGAGTTGACTTGGGTAGTGCTGGCGAGTTCTCAGCCCTCACTACTTGTTAAATTCCCATCCCCACACCAGTTGTGTGAAAAGTAAAGCGATATCTTCAGCATCTCTTCTGCTGCACAAAGGATCTAGAGATGTCAACACTAGAGAAGAATCTGTTAGTACTTCTGTTTTACTTTATTGTTTTCGTAGTTAATAAACTATATGATAAACTGTGCCATAAGCTGACTATGGAAAGTCTCAGTTGAAAAGACTTCCCAGATTTAAAGGAAAAAATTCCATTTGCTCTGGATTTAAATCTCAAGAGGCCAGAGTTCTGTAAAATGAAATTTGTTGCAGCATATTTCACAGAGGGTTAATATAACTCATTGACATCATACATTTTATGTAGCCTTTAATGTTGCAAATCTCCACTGTAAAAATAGCCTTAATGAGAAGGTTAGAATAGTTTGAAATTGTTCATTCTAAGGGAAGAGTATAGCCGGGTTTACTTTCTGGAGAACCAACACCCCACTATGAAGAAAATGAAATAAAGTCAGAATGATAGCCACGCAGCATGGGAGATTCAAATATGCTATAGGGTTTTTAGGTTCTTTGTTTGCTTGTTTGATTTTTAATAATAAACACATTATTCCATATGGTTAGTACATATGGTTAGAGAGGACTTCATCTTCTCTTTCCCACAAAAATCCCCCCATTTAGCAGTTTTCAACTGACTTGCTGGTTTCCAATGTACAGGATTAGAATTAGCAGTAGGTTGAAATGTAAGGTTCTGAACTGGTTGGAGAGATTTCTCTAATACTTTTTAAATTAGATATAATTTACATACAGTAAAATTCACCCTTTCTAATGTACACTAGTGTACAGTTCATGTGGTTGTGTAACCATTACCACCACTTCAATAAAAATATCATCCCCTAAATTCCTTTATACACTGGTTAGTCAAATACACATCCTGCTCCAGATCTTACCAGCTACTCGTCTGTTTTCTGATCTTATAGCTTTGCTAATTCCAGAATGCCATATAAATGGGATTATAGAGTGTGTAGCCTTTGAGCCCGACCTCATTCATTTCCATAATGCATTTGAGATTCATCTGTGTTGTTGCATGTGTCATTACTTCATCCAGTTTTTTTGCTGAGTAGTCTTCCATTGCACAGGTGCACTGCAGTATGTTTATCCATTACTTGGATGAAGGACGTTTGTGTTGTTTGCACCTTGGGGTGATTTAGAATAAAGTTGCTGTAGACATTTGTGTACAGTTTTTTGTGTGTGAATATAGGTTTTTATTTCACTAAGGTAAATATAAATGGAATTACTGAATTTTATTGTAAATATAGGTTTAATTTTCAAATAAACCATCAAATTGTTTTGCAAAGTAGCTATACTTTGCATTCTCACCAGCAATGTACAAGAGAATGGCAGTTGCTCCACAGCCAAATTAAACCTCAGTATTCTCAGAGATTTTTATTTTAGCCATTCTCATGAGGATGTAAACATAATATCATATGATTTTAATTTTCATCTCACTAATGACTAATGATGTTGATCATCTTTTCTTGTTCTTGTTTATCAATATATATTTTTGGTGATTTATCAGTTCAAATCTTTTGCCCATTTTTTTTTTCATTGGATTGCTTGGTTTCTTGAGTTTTAGGAGGAGTTACTTATATATACTGGATACAAGTACTTTAACAGATATGTGTTTTAAAAATATCTTCTATTATTTTTGTGGTTTCTCTTTTTATTCTCCTAAGAGTGTCTTTCAAAGAGCTGAAATGTATAATTTTGGTAAAGTCCAGTTTATTAATTATTTTTTCATTTAATGATTATGTTTTCAGTGTCATCTATAAGAAATCTTTGTATAATCCGAGGGCACAAAACTTTAATATTTTCTTATGGAAGTTACAAAGTTTTGGGTTTTATGTTGGGGCTATGATCTATTTAAAGATTATTGTTATATATGTTGAAACATATGGGTGGAGGGGCATTATGTTTTTTGTTCATGGAGATCCAAATGTTATAGTAGCATTTGTTGAAAAGGCTGTATTTTCTCCATTTAAATTAAAGTTACACATCAATATTTTAAAAGCAGGACAGTTTAAAATAGTACCAAAACCTTGAAATACATAGGTATAAATCTAACAAAACATATTTACGATCTGTATGCAGAAAATTACAAAACACTGAGAAAGAAATTTTTAAAAGACCTAAATAAGAGATACAGTGTCCTGATGAACTGGAAGGCTCAATATTGTGAAGATATTAATTCTTCTTCCCATACTGCTCTATGAATTGAAAACAATCCAAATCAAAGTCTCAGTAGGATTTTTTTCTTGAAACTGACAAGCTGAAGCTAAAAGTTATATGAAAAATCCAAGGATCTAGAATAGTCAAAATAATTTTGAAAAGGGAGAACAATGTTGAAGGACTTATATGCTATTATCAAGGATTACTAAAAGTTGTATTAATCATAAAAGTATGGTATTGGCAAATGGACATACAGAGAGATCAGTGGAAGAGAATAGAATGTGTAGATAGAGAGTCATACCACGAAATTTTGACAAGGATTCAAAAACAATTTAAGGAAGAAAGTGTGGTATTTTCAACTAATGATGCTGAAACAACTAAATACCCGTATTTCAAGAAATAAAACAAAACATGGGGCCAAGGTAAATAAAAAACTTAACAGGAATCTGAAAAAAAAGTCACTTATCTCTGTAAATTTTTACTCCCTTTATACTCCAAGTCTTCTTTTGTTAACCCCTCAGCGTGATTCAAGAAAACAAAAGAACCCATCTTCCTATGAAACCCCAGGCTTCCAGAGCTTTTTTGATGTTGATAAAACATACATATTTTTTATGTCTATTGGCATTTATGAATTGTCTTTTCATTTCCTTAGTTTTTCATTTGGAGTATTCATCTGTCCCTAATTGATTTATAAGAGCTTTTCACATATGTAGACAATATATCTGTGTTTGACACATAGCATTCAAATATTTTTTCCAGTTTTCTCGTTTCTGTCCAGTTTGGTTCACATACTTTTTGACATACAGGGGTTTTCATTTTTATGTAGGTAAGTATATAAAGTTTTTTCTCTTTGGCTAAATTTGTTCTGAATTCTCTTGAAGAGCTTCAAATGGTCCATGAAACTTTCAGAAATGCATATAAATATTAGGTGTATAGAGAAACATTTTTTTTAGGCGTTGAATCTGAAACTTTTATCAGATTCAATAGATTTCAACCAGTTGTGATACTTTCAAAGGGTCAAGAATCATGATATCATGTTGCCTATACTTTTATGCTTGAATAGGTGTTCACCAATCTGATATCAGATATTTATCTATAGTACCTTCTAGTTTTTTTATCTTAAATGTGTAGATAATACATGTGGAATTGATGTTGGTGAAATGATGTTTGATTCGATTTTACTTTCATTAAATTCAATTATTTATCCCAGAACTATTCATAGAATAATTTTATCATACATTATCAATTTACTCAATAAATATTTATAGATGGTCTGTAGTGTGGTAGACCCTGTTCTTGGTGGAGATATAATAAAGACTAATAAAATCGAGTTCTTTGCCTTCAAAATGTGCATATTTTAATAGTAAGGATAATTAAATTAAATAGGCATTATGGAGTGGTGAGTACTGAGAGAGTGTCAGTACAAGGTGATACAGAAAAATGCACAGAAGATACTTAACTGGCATATGGAATCAGGAAGATCCCCTTGGAATTTTGGGAAAGTGAACAAGAGTTCATCAAGCCAAGAGAATAAGGTGGCATGTGACAGGAGCGAGAGTTACAGGAAGAGAAAACAGCAGGAACTAAGGCCCACAGGAACGGATGGATATTAGACCTAACCTGAGTGCTTTTCCTTTTAAGCAACCTGGGTTTCCCACCTTTGTCCTTACATGTCTTACGTCTCCAGGTTATGCCTAGGTGTTGGTGCCTGTTCCTTATGTTGCTTCTTATAGAATGTGAACTACTTCAATCCACATATCAGGTTTTCCTTCAGCAACAGGAAAATTTTCTCATCATATATTTTAAAATTGTTTTACATTTCTTCTTTCAGACATTTTAAATTGCAAGTGGTTAAGGTTAGAATTCAAGGGCCTGAGCTTTGTAGTTGCCAGACCTGGTTTTCAGTCCATCTTCAGCCTCTCTGCTTAACAGCCGTATGGGTCAGGGCAACTTATGTTGAACTCTATGAAGTTCAGTGTCTCCATCTATGAGCCAGAGATAATCACAATGCCTACCTCTTAGAGTTGCTGTGAAAATCAAACTAAATTAAATAATAGCTATAAAACTCATAGCCCAATACCTGGAATATAGCACCTTTAAATGTTAACCATAACTGCAAGCTTTTAAACTATTTAAAAATCACTTCACAATTTGAAAAAATTAAAAACTGTTTCAGTACGCAAGCTCAAACTAAAAATACATTTTGTGCCCAGCCCCTGACTCTTGTTTGGAGGGTTTTCAGAGAAGTCTTAACTAAAAGCATTATCTGTTTCTTGCAGAATGGAGGAGAGCAGAGTTCCTGGCTCTCAGAAATGCATCTTCTTGAGTAGTTTACAAGCAACGTTTCTTATAATTGGGCATTCTGCAACCCCTCCCTTCCTTTCTCTTTGTAAATAGCTTGAAATCTTTTTTATTATTAATTTAATATTTATTTTATTAAAAACATATTAGCTAAAACAATTAGCTTGATTTAAACTTCCAATTGTTTTCCTGCCAAGGATGTTAGGAATTTTCATTATTCCCTTTGGGAGTACTGAGGCTGCTTTAGCCAGTTTAAGAACAGGGTACTGGAACACCAACGTTAATATTTGGCTGTAAAACTTGCTTTAAATGAAAGGATTTGAAGGCCCATGTAAAGATATGCTGATTTAAGTAAGTCTTAATAAAGAAGGGCCAAGCATGAAGTCTTACATTTTGAAGTCAGAAAACAATCTGCTCTGAAAGGCATAAAGTTTTGTTGCCTGACTGTAAAATGTGAATGTTTATTTGTTGTTAAGTTTGGGTTTCTGCATTAACCTGGTATTTCCTGAAATGTAAGATGAAACAAGGACTTGGGTAGAGATGGTTTATATGGGGATGTGAAACAAGGTATGAACAACTAAGAGGAAAAATAGGGAAACGCAATCCAAGAGTGTGCTATTGAGCTAGTCACTACTGAGAGCAACTAGGACTTGAATCCCACTGGGAGTGTTCTGGTGAGTCTCATAGGATGCTCCTTAGAATCATCCACCTGAATGATGGAAGAGGGGAGTACTTAGTTACTAGTGCTTTTAACTTGGTGGTCAAGAGTTGCCATGGGCAACTCCCTGACCCTTTCAGGTCTGTGTGTGCAACATGATGGCTAACCAGAATGCTGCAGGAGCACCATGACAGCTGAAGCAGGGTGCTGTCAGGTCATACCTGGATGCAGTTTGTTCCCATGACAATGACTGTTATGAAAAGGTGGGCCAAGAGGATATGAGACAGGGTGCAAGAAGAATCCAGTGCAGTCCACTGCTTGTATTGGTCAATTCCAGGTGCACCCTACTTCAAGTCCAAGCTGCCACAGAGCCTTCAAGATGATGACTGGCCCCAAGCTATAAAATAACAATGCACAAAGGCTAGTGAATAAGTGACAGACCCTGCTTCAGCCACTGCAATTAATATTCATCTCCTCCCTTCTCTACTCCCTTCCCCCATTCTAGATTCCCTGATTTGACCAACATTTCAGCAGGTCTGATTTCTTACATTGTGAGAAGAGACAGAATTTAATCCGTATGAGGTTAGAGCTTCAGTTGTTTCACTCTTGTGGAGCTATGTTGCTGATATCACCCACTTACAGTTATCAATGGGCATGAAATCACCAAGAGATGCCCTGGTGAATCTCTTGGGATCCAGGTATTCTCCTTCCTTTTTCAGTTGCTTAGGGATCAAAATATCTAGATGGTAGTCAAATGTTACAAGTTTATTTAAACTCTTACTGTATCCTTAGAGAAGACTAACCTCTGAAACAAAGAATTAGGACTTTGAATTGGGCAAGGAATGGATTATTGGGATAGGAAAGACAAATTTTATATGTTTCCAGTATCTGAAAACATTATTTACCACTTGTACAATCCTGGCATTGACCAAAGAAAGCTGGTATGGTACCATGCACAAAAACTAATGGATGATCTATTTGCACAGGTGCACTGCACAGCAAGGTATCTACAACAACTGCAATAGGCCATCTTGATCATTCTTCAACCTAAAGATTTGCAACTCTCATCCAAGCTCAACTGGTTGAAAGATCCAGCCTCCTCACAGCAGTGCCTGATCAACACTATGAATTGAAATACTAAAGGCACTTCTTCTTTCAGGATAACTGATTAAATGTTCTGGCTGGTAAAGCAGGTCATCACTCAATTGTTGTGGCTTTGGCAAGATGCCACCAAAGCAGGCCATCATGGTCGGCAGAGATGTAAAGGCCCCACATATTGCAGAACACCCTTTGATATGCAGACTAATTAGGAGAAGACCTAAGCCATTCAAGGGACTTCTATACCATAGGATGTTAGGAGATGTCAAGAACACAAATGTAACTAAAATTTTCATACAGGGTTCAGGTTTTGTTACTTCAGATCTATAATCTAAAGTTCTGTAATCATCACATCACTCCAAGAGCAAAATTTGATAGGCAAAATTCTCCAGACTCATTTCATGGAGAACCTTGAGGGTCCAGAGTAGGGCTTGATGGCAAGCAGGAGTTCCCTGTCCCCTGTCTTCACCCATGCAACCCCTAGCTCACCCATTGTTTTCACTCTAAATTTGTGAAGTATAACAATCTTTAAATCTTAAATATTAAGATATAATCTTTAAATCTTTAATATTAAGATTTAATCTTTAAATCTTTAAATATTAAGAGATTTGGGTTTCTGTATCAACAATCTTTAAATATTAAGAGGTTTTCCAAAGATTAATGACTTTCCTAGAGTTGGCCTACCAATTCACCACCTCAAACTGGATGACTTGCTTTGGAATAAATTTCTGACTAACACCGCAAGTGAATTAAATATTTTCTTCCCTTTTTATGTAATCTAATATAGTACATTTTAAAAAAATTATAGGATGTCCAGACACTTATAGCTTATCATTCTGTGATTCAAAAGAATTTGGTATAACTGCATTGATAAGTTTACTGCCTTGGGCACTAAAGTAACCTAGAATATGGAGAAGTAGCTTTTGGTGACATGCATCTATTTATATCTTTAGCATTTACTAATTAATTTGTTTAACAAATCCACATTCAGTACCATTATGTGTTTGGCATTGTCATAGATGTTAGAAAATCAAATATAAAAAAGAGGTAATTTCTTCACAACACACAGAAATAAGAGTGTCTCTAGGAATTGTCTCTAGTTGAAATTGTTTTCTCCTACCCACCTCTGTGATTCATCAATTTAGCTTTCCTTCACTGTAGTGACAGGTGTTTTAATCTCACCTAACCATATGCCTGATTAAGCTTCAACATACACAGAGAGAGGCCTGAAACTCATAGCTGAGCTAACAAATGGATATACCTCAACCCTTGGTCTCTATGTCTAAGTTTACGTTGTTAGTAATAGTTATAAGAGCCACAGCAATGGCACCATGGTGTTGCCTTCTCTGAAGGCTTTCCCAGCTTTCCCAGCAAAGCTCTTTTCTCTTCCTTCTGGTTAAAAAATAAATTTAAAAAAAATAAAAATTTTTCCTTTATTTTTATTCTTATGTGTCTGATTTTATCACATGTATTGTTTTGTTTTCTGATTGTATAAGTCATACATGCTCATTTAGAAAACTTGGAAACTATGGAAAAGAGAAATAAAAAATAAAATCCACTCAAATCTACCTTGTTTCTACCTCTATGGTAGCATTCATCACTTTGGTGTGAAGTTGTTCTGAATAGATCTGTCTAATCAACTAAACTTGGAGCTCGTCCTGAGAGGAACGCATGTATTCAGCTCTGTATCCCAGCTGTAGGAAGTGTGTGATGTATTGGAAACACTCCATAATTTTGAATAAGGGAGTGAGTGAAAGTGTAGTCATAAACAATGACACTGGGATTAGTGAATTTTTACATCAAATTGTATTTCCCTATTTTATATTAGCATGCATGCACTTGCGTATGTATAATGAAACTTTATAAAAATTATTTTTGCTTGCCAAAACATACATAATACTCCCTAATAGCACAAAGGTGACCTAAAATAGTTATCAGTATCTTAAAACCTTGGCAGAATTTGAAAGATACAATTACATAATATCTGGGCCTAGGATTATTCAGCTGGACAATTGTTACTCATTTTCTGGAGAATGAAACTATAAATAAGGTTGTATAAGTGACAAGTGAATTAGACATGAGTTCACTTAATGATCTTTGACTTCTAGAAAGGACTAGAAGTGTAACTTATTACAAAACTGTTTCTATTTCACATAAAATATTTTAAAGGAGTAATATTTTTGTCTAAAGAGTGACTTGAATTGCAACATTTGATAGAAATTTAAGCAGCATTTCCCATTTTCTTTCCATTTGGTTTTAACAGAGAAAAATCTTAATTGTCAAATTAACCAAAGACTGGACCATATACAGAATCTGTGTTTGAAAGTGCATCATTCAGGCTCCACACAGCCTGAAGGAGACCCAAATGAAACCTCCACCGCCGGCAGTGACAGAATTGGGAAGGAAAATATTTTGGTGAAAACATGTTCTTTCAACATTTTATTTCACAATGAAATTCAATTTCCCCTTGGTGAATTCTTACATGTTTCAGTGTGTAGCTTTCTTTTCTGGTACAATAAAGGTTGGGTAGTAAGAGAAGCTTTCTCCACATCAACAGTCCCAGAATGAAAGAGCCCTGGCAACTACAAAGACGTTACAGACTTCAACTGCAGAATTGCTTATCTATCTCTAAGTCCTTCCTTCCAAGGATTTCTAAGCATTCGATGGACACCATAATAGTTTGTTATTGACCTGATCAAAAGGTACTTTTAAAGTATTCATGAGATGTGGAGCCTTGCAGAGCTAACCATTTTAGTCTAGAGCTAAAATGATAACTGGCTCAACCCATCCATGGGCACATAAAGTAAGGGAGACATTTCTGGGTTCACTTTTCAAAGGGAAACTGAATACTAAGATGCTAAACTCAGTTCCCATGGTAAATTTGTTCCAGAAATTTTTTTTTGAGAGCCCAGTTTCATATCTCACCTAGAACTAGCTGATGAGTAGAAAAAAAAAAAACAAAAAAAGCGCTAGGGAGTTGCTGATGTTGAAAGAGATAAGAAGATTTACAGGTAGTTACACATTATACAGATGGGTAATTTGCATGTTGAGCCATCTAATCTTGAATTGGCTCAGACATGCCCCAGCAAATTTTCTAGAAATCTAATGTTTCATTTATTGGAAAGAAGCCAATGATCTAATCCTAACACAGTGTCACATTTCATTGCTGAATAAGTCAATGCACAACATAGAATTAAGAGGCTCATTAATTATACGGTCATAAATTTGAGAGTGAAAAAGGCAAATTGGGTATTTTGGAGTAATTAATGGCTTTGGGGGATGAACAGCCAATTTAGGGTGATTAACCAAATGAAAAGAAAAGCTCACCTAGGCTCTTTGGCAAAAAATCACAGGGCCTGTGACAAGGATGGGTACTTGTGTTGGCCACTTTCAATCCATATTTTTGGATAACCTTAAAAAAATAGTCTTTAAAAGCCAAAAAGAAATAATTACAATTCCTAGTTTATATCAGCACATATGAGAAAACACCTGATATTTGTCAGGAACAAACGAATGGGTCAGTTTACCAGGGCTTACCAGACAGCTTTCTGCTCTCCATTTAATAAGTCCCCTCATCCTAACTAGGCAATGCTATCATAAATACACACAGAGAAGAAAGGTCAAAGGGAAAAGTGTTGTGATAGTTTTCTAGCTAAGAGAAGTCATTCTAGAATTTAAGTTTAAAGATCACAAATACCTTTTCAATAGCCCAAGATGTCATAGCTCAGGATGAATCTATACACCTAAGTAAGTGTGGTGTCAATTACTTTACACATCTCTTAGATTGTGTGGTGACTTACACCAAGGCTTATTTTGTAAGGACGATGTTCTAGAAAGTCAGCAAGTGGCTAACAAACTCTGTAAGCAACTGTCTGAATCTTTACAGTAACAATTCCTAAGTTGAGCGTAGTCCCAAATAATGGTGCACAAAGCAAAAATAATTCCCAGTTTCATACCAGGAAAAATACAAACAACAAGACATGTGCAATACAATAGCAAGTTAAGTTCTTGTACACTGTTTTGAGAGAGTGTGATTAAAGATGCATTCTAAAAATATCTTCAGCATAGACCAAAAACCAAACCAATTCATGCCTAATCAGGAAAAGCCTCCATAATCCATACATCTGTACTGAAGAGCAGAGCACCAGTCATTTATTAAACTGCAAGCCATAGGTCTTCATTTGCAGTCGATGCTTTATTTTTATTTTTTCAATGGAATGATGTTAACGTCAAATCAATCATCTCAAGTCAAACATCTACTTTCCAAGATTCTTACATATCAGTTATGCTTTCATTTTTCCAGTGGACACTGGAGCCAAGATCCCTGCCACTTGGCGCTGTCATGAACGGTCTCAGGGCAATTTCCCTGATGTGCAGGTGTGCCGCAGTGCATGGGCCGTCTCTGGAATCCAGCTCAACATTTGAACAAAGAGAGAAATTAGCTCGCCCTTTGCCCTCAGGAGAGGAAACCTGTGTCAGAAAATATCAGCCATATCTCCAAGCTAAAACTGACCAAACCCCAAGCTTTAATTGTCAGATGGGCCCTTACATTCTGGAATGTCCTAAACTCCAGAATCTCACCACCACTGGTGCTGCACAGGGGGCAATGGGGGAGGCAGGCATGTCTAAGGGGCCAGTCCATAGGGATGCATGGCTAGAAATATCAGAAGGACTTCATTAGGGCAGCATGTCACCTGGAATACAGTCTTCATGCCAGGGTTCCCCAAGGGTTGTGTTATAGAAATGTTCTAGTGAACTTCAAAAAGTAGAGAAGGAATGCAGTGGTTTATCCTAACAAGAGATAGTTCCATGTTCACATGGAAAATTTGAGTGAAATGAACTTTGTGGGGGTTATCACCTTTAGAGTAAAAGCTCACTTTGAATATAACATTACAGAAATAAAGGTGTATTTTATGTTGTATCAACCATCTTTTTGATGAGGGCAGCACTATTCGGACTAAGCTTCAGGCAAGATTGCAGGGTCTTGGACTTTAATTTAGAATTGAAGTATGTTAAAGCTGGAAGAATCCTTAGAAGCCTTCTGGGCCAGTTATTCCCAAACCTCAAAGGGCTTAAAAATCATGTAGGGAATTTGTTGACAATGCAGACTCCGAGGCTCCACCCTGGAGATGTTGACTCTGGGAATCTGCTTTGGTTCTGAAATGGGTGGTCTGTGAAATACCACTGGAGGAACAATATTAGTTCCAACCCCGTGGTCTACAGAAAGGGAAGTTGACAACCAGAGAGGCTAAGTGTATACTCAAGGTAATGTAATAAAATATTGCCAGACATACTTCCCTCATGGGGCAGAACACCTGGGGACTGACACCTTAAGATGTTCGGAAAGCAGCATTCACTACTGCCCTTGACTGAATAGCCTCCTTGGCACCAAAGTGGCTACTGCTTTCTTTAAGAGAAAAGTGAATTAGATGCTGCCCTTAGTTACATGGAAAAAAATGTTGTGAGTAGCAAGCGCTTAAGTGCCTTTTCTCTTATTGAAATATACTCATATGTATTCGTGGTATTCACCAGGAATCAAGAGGGCTAGATTCTAGTCTTCCCTGAGCCATAAGTTACTCTTGGGCAAGTCGTCTTGCTGACTTTTACTTTGTGCATTGTTAGTGATGAAGCTGGGCTAAGACATCTCTAATATCTTTTCCAGACCTCAAATTATGAATTTCACCACATGCGGAAATATCCAGCTTCCTTATTTTAGCCACTTGTCTTTTGAATTACAATAATCATACTAATAGTTAACAGTTCATAAGCACTAACTGCCAGAAGTATCCTAAGCATTTTACATAATTGTTTGCATTTAATCCTATAATAACCCAGTACTACCATACCCATTTTTCAGATGTGGAGACTGAGAAACAGAGAAGATAAGTAACTTTCCTAAGATCATGTAAGTTATTTGTGAGTGGTAGAGCTGGAAAGAAATTAGATAGCAGAAGTAAGAAAGGATGGCAAACCATTATGATGGCATAATATATTTTAAATGTTAACCTTTTCTCAGCATTTTATTTTGCCCTTTGCCTTTCTCCATTTAAAATAGTTAGGCTTATCTATGTTCATTACTTCAGAGAACCAATATAATAAAGGAAGCTTTTTTCTGGCTTTTATCTTTCAATTGATTAGGCTTTTAGAGGAACTGAAAAGAGGCACTCCAGATGATTTGAGAGAAAATATTAAGAGTGAAGTTTACACACAGACACTATATACACGTGAGACAAATATAGGTGAAACTTACAAAAAAGAAGACCCACAGAGAAGAAACAATGAGGCTGTGGGTATTGTGGTGTAAAGCAAGCTCTGAAGAGGTAGTAAAAATATTTGAAGAGGTGGGAGCAACCCAAGAGCAGGGGGGCTTAAGGGTCATTTCTTGGGAGATGCCAGAGTTGGGCAACCAGGACCCAGAGTAGAAATAGCCAGCATCCTAAATAGCCAGCATACTTAATGCCCAGGCAAAATTTTCATGGTTTATCATGACACAGAAGCATCAGAATATTTATCATTTGCCCAGGAGCAGCATCAAATACACAGAGAGGACTGCTGGATTTAGAACGACACATCTGGAATATCCTGAGTGAAGGAGTGGCAGAAGAGCAAATGGAGTAAAGGATATCTCACCGGCTGTCTGCATGGACACATGACATTGAGGACTGTATGGACGCATCATAGGGCTAAGCACTCTTACTTGGCTGTAACTTGGGGGAATTAGGTAAAACTCTATACTGATCAAAATTGGGTTTCTACCACCCTGATAGAATTTGGGTTCAAAATAGAAAACAATAAAATTTTACTTTCTGCATACTTGAGTTTGTGAAATGAGATTTGCACCCAATAGGGTAACAGTAATTTCAACTTGTGGGAGGCAGTGACGAGCTTTGGAATATGGTATGGTTTCGGTTTTGAATTTATGTACTTCTATCATTTTGGTGAAAGGAAAATGCACTGATAAACCTCTGTCGTATATGCATAGAAATAATACTCAGAGATTTATTAAATACAAACAGTAATGTTGACCATTAAATAAAAACGGTTGCATCTATAAGAGTTAAAAATAGTTGGAAAATCTTCCTATGAGCTCAAACAATAAGGTGATGCTTCTGTTTCCAGCCATGGATACTCTGACTCCTGCACTAAAGAACTTACTCAGAATTCAGCAACCTCAATTTGTGGATTACAAGATGGTATTGTAAGGAGATAGAAAGTTGGGGGAATATGGATTGGGGAAGGTCTTGTTTGAGGTTTAACACTGAAAAGGCATTAAGAAAGAAGAGTGTGAGCTAGTACACACGTGTTGGTGTTGTCCATTAGGCCTAGGAGACCCCTGAACTTGGAAACATTGTCTGTGGATCAAGTGAAACACTCAGCTTTGAAATGTATTTGTCTCTGGTTTATAACAAAAGATGGTACCATCTGTCTTCCAACCAGCAAAACAAAGTTATTTACAGGTAACAATTCCCAATGCCCTATTTTATTTTTTATGTCTATGTTTTAATGATTAAAACAATACTACTGTTGGGACTTCTGTTTTCAAAAACCTTGGAGGAACAGGAACTGAATTTGTCTTTCTATCTTAACCATCAAACAGGACAAAACATATAAAACAATTAGTTTTAAAACACTGGGCATAAGGCAAGGAAGGAAAATGATCACTGAGTGAAAGAAAACAAACAGTTCTTTTATTGCTCCAGCTTACTGCAAAGAGACAGTTTCCAGAACCTGGCAGACTTCCTGAGTTGAGAAGGAGCTGGGAGTACAGGGAGACCAAGGGAGCTAGAGTTTGCCTAGCAGAACACTGGGAATGAGACCTGCACAGAGAACTCTGGAGATATGTAGAGGATGCCCCTCAAGTGTGCACAGCATATACAGTGAGGAAATTACCCAAGAAGTTCTGAGAAAGAACCACCTGAGAGGATGATAAAGAATTAGACCTGGCATTTCCATAGGACTTGGAATAGTGTCTTTTCTCACCAGCAAAACTGGGGTATTGGGTTGTTTTCAGAAGAGTTTGCCTCAGTAGTGGTAAATAATTTACCCTAGACAAAATATGACTCTGGTCTCACCTAACAAATCTTAAAAGCAAGTCCTAAAAAAGATCAAACTATTTCCAAATAACTTAACTGTGTTCCAGACCAAAGCTTGAAAACATTTAGAGGAGGCCAGGCACAGTGACTCACACCTGTAATCCCAGTACTTTGGGAGGCCGAGGCAGGTGGATCACCTGAGGTCAGGAGTTTGAGACCAGCCTGGTCAACATAGTAAAACCCCGTCTCTACTAAAAATAGAAAACTTAGCTGGGTGTGGTGGCACAGGCCTGTAATCCCAGCTACTTAGGAGACTGAGGCAGGAGAATCACTTGAACCCCAGGAGATGGAGGTTGCAGTGAGCCAAGATCACACCACTGCACTCCAACCTGGGCGACAGAGTGAGACTCTGTCTCTAAAATAAAATAAAATAAAATAAAATAAAAGATTTAGAGGAATACCAACGTTTTCAGCCCCCATCAAGGTAAAATTCACAATGTCTGCCATCTAATCAAAAATTATCAGACATACAGAGAAACAGACAAATACAACCTATAATAAGAAAAAAAAATCACTGGAAACTGACGCAGATATTAGAATGAACAGACAAAGATATTAAACAATTGTTAAAATCATATTCCATATCTTCAAAATTTTATTAGAGACATTGTGGATTTTAAAAGGAACAATATCAAACTTTTGGAGATGAAAACTACAATGTCTGAGATGAAAAATACACTGCCTGGGATTTATGGCAGATAAAACATTGCAAAATAAAGGATTATTGAACTTGAAGACATAGAAATAGAAAGTTTTCAAAATGAAAAATAGAAATAAAAAAGAATTCTAAAAAATGAAATGAGGAGAGAAAAAATATTTTAAGAAATAATGACTAAAATATTTCAACCTCATTGAAAACTAGAAACCCGCAAACCCAAGAGGTTCAACAAACCCCACACACAACAAACATTAAGAAAACTTCAGTATCTCAAAATCAAATTGCTCAAAACCAGTTTTAAAGAGAAAATCCTAAAAAGAGAAAAAAAATCAGACCTATTACTACAGATAAGCAAAGATAAGGACGCCAGTAGATTTCTTATGAGAAACTGTGTTAGTCAGAATCTAGTGGAGTAATATCTTCATTCAAAGTATGGAGAAGGGCTAACCTAAACAACCAATCTAGAATTCTAGGCACAGTAAAAATATTTTTCAAAAAGAAAGCCACTAAAGGCTTTTTTAGACATACAAAAGCTGAAAGACTTACACTAGACAAAATAGTAAATATTGTCCTTCAGGCAGAAGGAAATAATTCTAGTTGGAAATATCATTTACACAAAAGAAGGAAGAACAGCTGAAATAGTAACTGCATGAGTAAATCCATAAGATTTTGTTCATAATATTTAATTATCTTAAAAATAATTTATTATTTATTCAAAATAATAAGGTGTTGTGTGAAGATTATAACATATGTGAAAATAAAATACATGACAAAATATCACAAAGGCCAGGATAGGAGAAGCACACTGTTGTAAGGTTCTTATGCTATACATGAAGTGACATGTGAAGGTAGGCTACACTAACTCAGAGGGTAGTATGTAAGCCGTAAAGCAATTACCAAATTAACAAAAGAAAGCAGTTGTAGCTAATAAGTCAAAAAAAGAAGTTAAAGTCATTAAAAATGGGTATTAAAAATGCTTGATTCATTAAAAATAAAACAAAAAACAACAAAGGCAAAAAAATAAGAAAAGAAGAGTAAAGAGCAGATGGGAGAAATAGAAGAAATAGAGAACCACATCTTGATTGTGGTGATGTCTTCATACACGTAAACATGTCAAAACTTATCAAAGTGTATAGTTTAAAAATGTGCAATGTATTGTATTTGTGTGCCAATGAAATTGTTGGAAAAAACTAATTTGCAAGTTATTTTCACTATGGACATAGCTTTATACATCAGTTAGGAAGGAAATTATGAGGAGTTGGATTGTGCCCCCTTCCCAAAATGTGTAGGCTGAAATCCTTACCTCTAGTATCTCAGAATGTTTGGAGATAGAGTCTTTACAGAGATAATCAAGTTTGAGTTATGTTATTAGAGTGAGCCTTAATCCAATTAATCCAATATGACTGATGTTCTTATGAAAAGGAGAACTTATGATAAATGCACCATCTTAGTTTGTTCTGCCATAATAAAATACAATAGACTATGTAGCTTAAACCACATAATTTTTTTTTTCTGAGACAGGGTTTTACTCTGTTGTCCAGGCTGGAGTGCAACTGCATGATCATAGCTCACTGCAGCCCCAACCTCCCAGGCTCAAGCCATCATCCCCCTCAGTCTCCCAAGGAGCTGAGACTATAGGCATGTGCCACCATGCCTGGTTACTTTTTAAATTTTTTGTAGAGAAAGGGTCTCTCTATGTTGCCCAGGCTGGTCTCCAACTCCTGGGTTCAAGCGATTCTCCTACTTCAGCCTCACAAAGTGCTGGGATTACAGGGGTGAGCCACTGTGCCTGACCCAGAAATTTACTTCTCAAGGTTCTTGAGGCTGGGAAAGCCAAGATCAAGGTTCCAGCAAAGTAACTTCATTCTGAGGTTTCATTTCTTGGCTTATACGTGGCTGCCATCTTGCTGTGTGCTCACATGACTTCTGTATGCACATGTGAGAGACAGAGCAAACTCCGTGGTCTCTCTTCTTATAAGGGCACTAATCCCATCAGACCAGAGCCCCACCCTCATGACCTCCCAAAAGCCCCATCTCCAAATACCTTCCAATTGGAGTTAGATCTTCAACATAGGAATTTTGAGGGGGTCACAAGCATTCAGTCCCTATGCATACACATAGGGAGAACACTCTGTGGACATGAACATCATCTACAAGCCAAGGACAGAGGTCTGAACAGCCTTCAGAAAGAGCCAACCCTGCTGACACCTTTATTTTGGACTTCTCACCTCCAGAACTGTGAGACAATAAAATTTGTGATGTTTAAGTTCTCTATTTTCTGATACTTTTTACAGAAGCTTTATAAAAATAATACATAAATGTAACTGATAAGAAAACTTTACTGAATCATCAGGAATCTAGAGATATTACACAGTATATAAGTATATAATCTCTTCAATGCTTCGTGCAAACAAAAACATTCCTGGTCCAGCCATATTCAAAGTAGCTTCCTCTATAGCAAGAGGTCTTTTAGTACTCAACTCTGATAGGGAAAGAGATCAGCGTGGAAAGATATTGCTCTTTTCTTTCATCCATAAAGGAAGATGATTTGATTCTTTATTCATTATTCACATCTTAAGAACTCACAAAAAAACTGCTACAATATATAATTGTATATATTATAATTGTATATACTTGTATACACAAATATATAATTGTATAATTGTATATATTGTAGTATTAATACAGACATTCACATATAACAAAAGTTCTATAAAACCTTTACATCCCTTTAAAATCCCCATTTCTAAATTGATAATAACAAACACAACTTTCTAAAATCCAAGACAACAGTATGGGCACATCATACTTTATATTAAACCAATTAAACTTAACAAGTGGTATAGAGTTATTATCTAAAGACTTGAATACTATCAACTAACTGAAATTACCTATCTAAGATTAAATAGCTGTCTATATTCCAAAAATGTGCTTCCTAAGACTTAACTAGCAAGCCCTGAAAAAGGATAGTGAGATCTTCCAGATAAGACTCAGACATTTGTTTTCTAAAAGCTGATTGGAATGTTGCATTGTATTCCATAACCAAACGCTTTGGTGAAGAAAAAAACAGCTTCATTTACATTTTTTTCCTTGTTTGTCTAAGAAAATGTGCGCTTCTCACAAATATTCAAAAGCCCTCAAACAGTATACCTCATAGGAGAAAGTAGATACATAGAAGCTCTTGGGAAAAGTCCAGATTGTACCAAAAAAAAAAAAGGAAAGAGATACCATGAGAAATATTTTGCATTAGTGCAGCCTCTCATACATAGTAGTCACTGTCTTTAAAAAAAATCTTTCATTATAAAAGTTTATATGAAGAAGGGTATCTTATTTCAAACTGAATACGTTGAATAAGAACAAATGACTTCCTTCTTTAACAGTATCTGATATTTAGTTTCTACCTGACATAACCCTTTCAAATACATTGTGTTGTTTGGCTTTGCAACAAAACTTATGAGATGAGTACGATTAAGCCAAATTTACAAAAAGAGAAACAAACTCAGAAAGATTATACAGCTGGTAAGATCACCTAGGTAGGAAATGGCAAAGTTAGACTCAAACTCAGGTTTCTAATTCCACATTCTGTGCCTTTCACTTTCCTTCCAGGCCATACGGAAGCCTATCTCTCACACCACATCTTTCAGGGTGGTTTGTCAACTGGGTTTATGTTACAATAAAATATAACTTTCCTGCACAATCCCTTGATCTTAAACTGTTGTAATTGATCAAGGCCTATTTGTTGCCTGAGTATAAATGGAGGCAAATAATATACTTTGATCTCCTTACACAGGATCTGCTTCCAAGTATGTTGCACATACTTGCTAAATAACATCTAATATTAAAGTGGCAGTAAAACATTTTATTCCATTTATTTTATTTTATTTTTGCTCAGCTAGAATGACCAAGAAGCAGCAAATGAATTATAGTCGAATTTGTATTTAGAAATGTTATCACCAAGAAATTGTTAGATTTGATATTATCGTTTCTTTAATTACAGAAGAAGCATCCATTCCACTGGAAGTTACCACAATATGAGAGTAATTGCTATGCCATTACAGAATAGTTGCATGATATGGTTATTCTTGTCATACAAACTATAAATTATGTACTAAATGTAATATAATTTATAATGAAAAACTTAACATGGCTTAAAGTAGCTGCTGAACCAAGTAGAATTCTGTGGTTGTTGTAAAGTAATTACATAATTATTTGAGCCTCACAAACTTAGAAATTACGAAGTACTTATGAAAAGCATTACTACGAGAAGCTAAATGGAACTTAAAATAGTTACCAACCTAATTTGGGTGATGTTTTTTGTTGTGCTAAATGGCAATTCCATCATTATCTTTTTCTGAGATAGCATCTAATGTATTTTCCCAAATGCTTCCAATTTGTCTTTATTCATATAATCCTAGACTCTTAAGGTTAGAAGAAAACATTTAAACTAATTCTCTACCCAAACTATGATTCTCTTCTACAGCATTCAGACAACTAGTTACTGGGTTTCTTCCTTTAACCAATGCAGCCCAGAACTATGTAAATAAATACAGTGGGTGAATTGGCTAGAATTCTTCAGTTGCATGTGATAGGGGACCCAACTCACACTGATGTAAGAGAGAAAAGAAATTTATAAGCTCGTGTAATTGAAAAGCCCAAGGTTATTGGCTCTGAACCTGACTTGATCTAGGTGTTAAAATGATGTTCTAAGTATTAAATTTTAAAAAAGAAAAATCTGCTTCAGTTTCTCTGTTGGGTCTGTTCTCAGATAGGCCCTTAGCTTGCAGGGGCAAGCTGTTCATCAAAACCTCCAGACACAACCTACCAGCTTAGCAATTTCAGTGGAGAGAACTTCTCCTTCCCAGTGGTTCTGTGAGAGACCTGGAATGTTCTGATTAGGATGTTCTGTATCACATGCCCTTCCCTGAACCAGTCACTATATACGGGTATTTTCATAATCTAAATCTTGGTCACGTGGATATCCCTAGAACCAGCAGAGCTGGGTCATTGCCAAAGGCATACTGTGGTGTTAATGAAAGAAGAAAGAATGAAAGCAGATCAAAGAAGCACAACAGATTTCCACACCAGGCAAGGTTTATTATCCTTCCTCTAATAAAGATATTCCTCTTCTTTCTCTTTTATCATGGAGGACCTCTGGAAGATGAGTTCTGGTAAATATAAACTGGATCTGGTCAACAAATTGACTGCAGTTAGAAGCTGACATCCTTACTTTTGGCATTTACCATGAACACAACCAGAAGAATAATTACAAGTTTACAGAAGCCCTTTTATTTTTCATCCAAAATGCAGTTACTCTGCACACAGTGTTCTTTAGCCTCAATCCACAGAGCATTGATTCACTAGCACCAAGCTTTCACGAGTACTAAAATTTTTTTTCCATCTTCTTTTTAAATAGTAGCTATGCATGACTCAGGATCTCTGATGACACCATTCATAGTCCACAGAACACTCTGGTGAACCACAAAGCCCTGATATATACATACTGATGATCTGAGGATCACAGGGCTGAGGGTGAGGAGCATCTTATACTCATGTGGATGAAGGAGTAAATTATATGGTGCTAGAAATCTTGCCACTCTCGTTCTCAGGTGTAGCAGGAATCTATTATTCCTTCTGGCTGCCATGCATCTAATCCTCACCTCCATTTGGCAATATCCACTTTATAGGTTTTGGTGGGAGGCACAGATACCTATCACCATAGAAGCTAAAAATGCTCTAAACTCACTTTCCCAGTCCCCCTTGTTGGTCATGTGTGGGTGTGTGACCTTGGCTCCTCCAGTCAAATGCATCTTTGAATAGGGGACCAAAGATGAAAGGAAGCAAGGATTGAGAAGAATCTTTCCTGGCAGAGAAGGCCATTGCTATGATGAGATCAAGTTCTCGGGGTAACAGGAGCAGTGCCAGCATCTGTGTTCAGTGTCTGAGACCCATCCTATCACAGCTTAAGAGCAGGCCTAGGGCACAGTGACAGCAGCTCCGCGGCCATCCTTCCTGGACCCATTTTGCAGTGCAATTTTGGTATTGTTCCTGACTGCAGCACTTCTGGGCCTGGACTTTCAGCTTTTGCAAAGTTCCTATGGGCTCCTCATTAAGTTTTCTTTTTTCTGAAATAATCCAGAATCAATATCTGTTGCTTGCCTCCCCAAACCCTGGCTGACATTAAAGTTCTCACTGTATGCAGCCTCAAGGCTGGATGTCTGTCTAGAAAGGTTTTCCAGTACAGTGGTTAAGGGGACGAATGCAATTCTGTCTCTGTCATATAAGTCTATGATTTTACTTAAGATACATAACTGTTTTCATTCACAGTCGTCTTAGCTGAAAATGGAGATAATACTATCTAATTCCTAAGATTCAGGTAAGGCATTGTAAAGCATTTAGCATATCTCTTGAACTTAGTAAAGTCTCAATGTGGGTTTCTAAAATTATTAAAGAATTCTTCACAGTGTTGGGGCATGGCTTCTGGTTTACAAGAAGAGGTATTTACTATCATAGAGGGATAAAATGAGGAATTTATATTTAAAAGTCAAAATTCTGTCATCAATAGTATTTAAGCAGTTTTAAATTTTATAATTTTCTAATCTATTTAAACACGTTTACTAGAAGCAGTGGCCTTGATAAAAGGTGAGGGAAGCTCTGATTAGCAGGAAGGTGACTTCTGTGTGCTTCGGAAGTATTTCCCTGTTGGGGGGTGAGTGCCCGTCACTGGCTTAGCTAATGGTTTTATTTCTATAAAGGAAAAAATTATTGAGATTGTGATTCTCATTATATACTGTTTAATGTGCTTAATGGGTCTGGTTAGATATGGGTGTATAGGTATGGAACAGACGAGGATGGCTTATGCATCCTGAGAGGTAGGATGACCTTGCAACTGAGTAGAGAGAAAAATAACACCACAGTGGTGCCTGGGCTACCCCTAGATGGTAGGAGGGAATTTTCAATCATACGTTCACCCTCCCAAAACTTGGTGATTGACTCCTGTTTTGCTATGGAATTTTACTGCGAAACCAAAAACGTATGTGCTTATTTTCCTTTTGGACTATAATTATAGCAGAAAATGCTCCCCCATCTCTTGCAGGCATACACCCCCAATACTCATGCAACTGTACCAGAAATTGGAGATGACAGCCATGGTCGAAGGATTGAGAAGGAAGAGAGAGGAAAAAGAAAAGCCCATGTTACTAAGTTAATAACCAGAAGAACATCTAAATAGGGGCAGCTCTCTTGCTATCCCACATACTATTTCTTAAACAGAGTCATTTTGTGGTTTGTAATCAAGTGTCTGAATTCAGAATTTATAGGCCCCAGGATGGTAAGTGTGGTTATATGGTATTTAGCAATTTTATGTGGTGTTGTGCTAAATATGGAAAAGTCAGAAAAGTATTTTGGTGCTTTTCCTTAGAGTCTACTCTGAAAGTTAGGTTGGGTGACAGCTAAAAAAACCACCAGTCTGGCAAGAGATATTCAGGTTTATCTGCTTTTGAACTTTAATTTTGTTTGAGAATCGTCTCTTTAGAATATGTCTAAATTAACTTCTTTTTGCTCATGAAATTGCATTTATTTCTCAAAATCTTGAACTACCTAATACATAGAGATGAACTTCTACTTAATATGAAAGAAAAGGATTTCCTAATAGTTACAAACTGCTCAAGGAAAAAGTCCTGGGTTGAGGGTGTGAATGACTAAAAGGCCAGAGATATCTTTATCATCCCTGGAGGGTTTTAGCACAGCATAGAGTCTCACTAGGCAGGGCCTTGGGCTCTAAAATTATTTTCCAAAGTGTCTGGGGGCAAAGACATACAGTGAAAGGAATTTAGAGTCTGATAGTCTGGGGTCCAAAGGTTTGCTCTGCCACTCACTAATATGGTATTTGAGCAAAAAAGTCAGTGACACATATTAGTCCTTCTAATCTTAAGATTCAATGATGGAATTATAGGTTTGCTATAAAATAAAAATGTTCACATTTTTTATACCAAATATCACTCTTTCAGTATTTATGGTGGTCTAGAAATTCCAAAATCAATGATATTTTGAATTATCTTTTAATTCAGTTTAAAAACCACCCGAAGTATTCAATGTGTTTCCTCCAAGATAGCACCTCATTTTTGCTCCCCAAGCACATTAGTGTGCCTCAGTCTCCCACCATTTCCAACATACTTTACTCCAAAAGTCTTTTAACTGTCTTTAAAACTCAAATTCATCTGAAAGTACAAAGAAGTATTAGTGAGTACATTAGATGAATCTACCTTGGGTTTGAAAGCATTTCTCAAAAAATATTTTGAGTCAAACAGCAGAATAAGAATATGAACTTTAGTCTCAGATTGCAGTTGGATTGACCACTGGCTCTGACACCAGCTGATCTAGCTGTCATCTCTTTTGGACAAGTTAATTACTTAGTTTTCTCATCTGTAAAATTAGGATAATAATGCTTACCTCCTAGGAATGCTGCGAAATTCGAGATTATAAAGCATTCATAACAGGGTCCAACACATGGCAGACACTCAATAAATTATAACAAAACAGAAATGGCAATATCAGTATCCTAAGTATACAGTTGTCTAAGATAACTACTTGGAGAAAAAAAAAAGATACTTGTTTACGTGTATTAAGTTGTAGTGTTTTCAAGAATCAAGTTTATTCCCTTTTAGTTAAATCGACTACGAACTATTGTAGAAGTTATGTACTGCAAAGTTACATATTAGGAAAAAGGATCTATCAGACCTTCTTAGATGAGGATTTCTGAAGAGAAAATAGTTCCATTTCTGATTCACATATGCATTCACCAATTCAACAATACTATTAAACATAATCATTTCTGCAACTTATTCAGAACATTCATGCATACTTAGCTTTATAGAGTATTGCTGAGTTGCCGTTCCCCCCTCCTGTTCCAATGAGAAGTCCTGAGAACTACTGAAATATGAAACAGGTTTTCTTACTATAGAATGATACAAATAACTGAGATATAAAACAATGTTAAATCTGTGCTTATGATGTGAAATTGACAACTGCTCTTTCCCTTTCCCTGCCTCAAAGTTCCTGGCCTTAATACTGTTCAGTACCTGCCCTGAGGACGATGGAGAAGTTGGAAGTTCTTCCATTGGGTGTTTCTTGCTTGTATGGCTGCTCTCTTCCCCGTGTTCTGTCCCCTGGGTTCCAGAGGACAGGAGGAACTGCTGCCTGCCCTCAGTCCTTTCCTGTCCATCTTTCCTGGATTACAGATAGAGCCCTCTCATTCTTAAGGCAATGTGTCTTCATGGTTTTTTTTTCATCTCTCACAATCACCATCACACTCATGGTCACCATCTGCTTGTCCTGTGACCTCTATGACATTTTCTTTGCTGGTCAGACAGTCATCCTTGTCTCCCCTTCACTTGCTCCATTCCGCCTCTTCCCATTGTCTTTCTCCATGGAATGTATCAAAGTCAGATGACCCATTGGTTGAAATCTGCCACATTTTGCAACATAGCATTCTAAGCTTTGTGAGTGAGGAATATGTAAAAGTTTTGGATAATACAAAAAGTGGGAAAATAATTAGTTTGGCCTAGACAGACCTATGCAGATTTCCAGAGAAGCTAGGACTTCAACATGGATAAGAACACAACAAAGAAGGGAGGAAAAGGAATTTCATGCAGACAGGATGAAAAAAAGGCATGAAAGCATGAAAATTCAGAAACGAATATTCACTATTAGTGATGTGTTTGTTACATGTGCAGTGAAGAATAATTGAAGATGAGACCGGGAAGGGGAATTGGGACCAAATCACAGGCAGCTAAATAGGACAACCTACAGGGGTCACATTTATTCTGTTGGCAAGGGGGTCTGTTAGAAACGGGAGGCACATGATAGAGCTGCACTTTTAAGATGAAGATGACTGGGCATGGTGGCTCACACCTGTCACCCCAGCACTTTGAGAGGCAAAGACAGGAGGATCACTTGGGCCCAAGAGTTCGAGATCAACCTGGGCAATATAGAGACACCCTGTCTCTAAAAACAAAACAAAGCAAAACAATTACGTAAAAAGAAAAAAGAAAAGAAAGGATGATGGTGTTAGCCCTATGGGGGCAAAGTAGAAAAGAATATAGAGACAGGGAAATGTCTCAAGAGGTAGCTGAGAGATCCAAGCTAACAAAGAGGAGGTCTTCAACTATGGGTAGTGAGAAAAAAACGGTGAAGACTGAATCAAGAGATGCTTCAGAGGAGAGTTACAGGATGAGATAATTAATTGAAAGTGTGGAAATAGGTAGAAGAAGGAGTCAAAGATGATTCTGAGTCAACATTTTAAATTTCTGCACTCTCTGGATAGGTAGATAGACAAATAGAAGATAGATAGATAGATAGATAGATAGATAGATAGATAGATAATAGAGATTAGATAGATTGATAGATAATAGAGATTAGATAGGTAAATAGATAGATAGATGCTAGATAGATAGATCTATATTTATTCTACTTTCATCAGCACCCTTTTAAAAATCTAGACACCTATATATAATATACCACCATAACAATGAAGTACTCAGCACTTGCACACTAGGGTAGAAGAGCTTCAAGGAACTCATCATTTTCTCAGAAAAGCTGGGCATGTGGAATAGGTTACAGGGAGGTTATGGAATTTCCTCCCCTGGGGGGCTTTTACAACAAGCTAGATACCTGTTTGTCCGTGATATCAGGCTTAGGTGTGGTCCTTTCTGAAGCCTGGGAAGTGGCCTGTTTCAGTTCTTATTATCTCTTCTAGGACTATAATTCTATGCTTCTACATCATTTTATGGCTTAACGCTAAAGTGTATCATTCATTTGATAAAATAAATCATGAGATAAAACTTGGAATTTTCTGTGGACAGTGATATAGAATGTAGTCTGAAAATTCTTTACATTAATTAATCTACTGAATAAATTATAAATAATGTTATGGGTTAGGATTTCTCAAACCATGTTTGATGGAACTACTCCTGCAATATTCTTACTCCAGAAAGTAGGAAATGGCTGAAATTCACAGTAGACATTAGCATATAAAAGCCCTAAGATGTCCTATAAGAAAGAAGCTTCTTCAATTTTTACCTAAAGTTTCTCAAAACTTTTAGAAGAATGAGATATATGTACCTATAACTATATATATATATGGCTATCCATCTACAGCTATCTGTGCATGCACCCATCCATCCATTAGCTATTTATCTGCTTTTTAACCTCCTGTGAAAACAAGGTTTCATAAAACACAGTTTGGTAAATATCATCTAAGCTTGCCCAAGGATGATCTTTGGTTAATGTGATAATTATTTTTAAATTACAGTTTGCTTCACCACAAAATGGAGATAATAACACCTACCTCATATAGCTGTTACAAGGATGAAATAAAATAAAATGTGTAAAGCACCTGGCATAGAGCCTGGTACCTTGTTAGTGCTCCAGAAATGTTAGCTTTCTACCCTCTGCACCTCCATTAAGGTTTGATATCTAATACATCTCACATGTACATTAGTTTAAGTGCAGAAATGCTTAAGCAATTAAAACTTTTGGCTTCTTCTAAGGAATGAATATGCTATTCTGTGGTAAATTATAATGCAGAAGGTCAAGTGTTTATCCTTCAGTAATCACAGCTATATAAAAATATATGTATATGTGCACAAGGGCCACTATTGGAGAATAAGAATACACCTATTTTAGTAAGTGGTGGGATCATGGGTAGTTTGTTTCATTTTTCAAAATTAGTATATTTTGTTTGTCACGGAAGTTTTAGGTTTATAGCAAAATTATTCAAAAAGTATAAAGAGTTTCTATGTAACCCGTTCCACCACACATACAGACTTCCACACCATCAACATCCCCCACCAGAGTGGTACATTTGTTACCAGCAATGAACCAACAATGACACTTCATTATCAACCAAAGTCCATAGTTTATATTAGAGTTCACTCTTGGTGGTGTACACTTTATGGATTTTGACAAATGTATAAAGACATGTATTCACCCTTCTAGTATCATACTGAGTAATTTTACTGCTCTAAAAATCCCCTGTGCTCTACCTAATCTTTCTTTCCACCCCCAATCCCTGACAAACACTGATCCCTTTATCATCTGTCCACAGTTTTGCCTCTTTCAGAATACCATATAGATGAAATCATACAGTACGTAGCCTTTTTAGATGGGTTTGTTTCACTTAGTAGTATGCCCTTAAGTGATCTCTGTGTTTTTAAAAGCTGTTTTACTATTAGAGAATATCACCTTTTAAATGTAAGAAAATGAAGTAAATTGAAAATTAACAAATAAATAGAAGAAGCCAACCAAAGAAAAATAAAGAATGAATGTCCTGAGACAAGGGCCTCTGTCCTAGAGGTAGCCGGCTGTGCCTGCTTCCCATTTCCCCAGCTGCCGAGTTCCACCTCCGGACTGACAATTGCAAGTTGCCCTACTCCTCTTGTTCCATTCTTGCCTGCTGTCTCAGGGCTCCTGCTTTTCTCTCCCCGGATCTCCACTTTTAGGTGTCCCTTGTGGTTCTAAGGACAGAGCAGGCAGCAATCAGTGAATGCAGAAAAACGAAACAAAATCATGGAAATCATTTCTTGTATTTAGCACTTACTATGTGCCAGGTGCTGTACTAAGCATTCTACATACATTATTTCATTTAATCCTCACGTTGATGCTGTGAGATAGATAACTATATTCCCATTTTAGAGATGTGCAAATGGAGGATGTGAGAAGTTTAATGACTTTCCAAATGGTACACAGGTAAGAATTAGCAGAACCAAGATTCAAATCCAGGATGGCCTGTGTCTAAATCCTGTGTACTTAACAATGCTTTGTGCTCAGAATGGTTACCTGAATACCATAGATCTATGATTCCCAAATGTTAATCATGCCCTTAAAAATTTTTGCTTATGTGAACCACCCTGATCACTTTCTGAGCAGCCACATCTCGATATTCCAGGTATGAGAAGTCACTACGGGAGAGACAGAAGTCCTCTTTTACCCTCTCCCTGAATTTCTCACTGTCTGTGCTCCTGATTTTCACCCCCATCTCAGGGTTTTCAGGCCCTGGAGGAAAAAAGTGGAGGATGTTTGTGTGCCCCACACAGTTCTTAGAACAAAACCTGACTATTTAATGTAAAATGACCTTGAATTGGCTTCCAATTTTTATGTGAAATTTGACTTTTGATTTAAACACCAACAAAAAAGAGGTAAGACAGCATTGTGATAAGAAAACAAAGTTCTGCACCAAGACAGACATCAAGCTCTACCAAAAGGTTCATTGACAAACACAGAGCTTAGAACACAATTTCACACAAATGTAACAGAGAACAACATTTTATGTTGTAATTTTCTGAATTAGAATTTTTAAAGTAGGCCTTTTAAAATATCAGTTCTTTCAAGGTATAATTTACATATACTAAAATTCACACATTTTAATTTAAACTTTCAGAATATTGATAAACAGTCATGGAACCACCACTGCAATCAAGATATGGAATATTTCTATCACACTAAAAAGTTCTGTCTGCTTTTGCCCCTTTGCAATTAATACCCTCTCCTTATCCTTGAGCCAAGGCAACCACTGATCAACTTTCTGTCACTATAGTTTTACCTTTTATAGAATTTCATATAAATGGAATAATATAGTATGTATTGTTTTGTCTAAGGCTTCTTAGACTCAGAATAATGCTTTTGAAATTCACCTGTGCTGTTGCATGTATCAGTAGTTCATTCCTTTTTATTGCTAAGTAGTATTCCATTGTATGGACATACCACAGTTTGTTTATTCATTTACCTATTGGTGGACATTCAATACTTTTCCATTTAGGGCTACTGTGAAGAAGCTGCTATGACCATTCACATATAAACCTTTGCAGGAATGTATGTTTTCCTTCCTCTTGAGTAAATACTCAGCAATATAATTGCAAGTCATATGGTAAGTCTATATTTAACTGTACGAGAAACTGTCAAACTGTTTTACAAAGTGGCTGTAACATTTTACATACTCACCAGCAAAATATGAGAGTTCCAGTTGCTCCACAGTGATGTCAGCACTTGGTATTGTCAATATTTTAATTTTAACCATTCTATTGGATGTGTAGTGGAATCTTACTGTAGTTTGAATTGGAAATTCCCTGATAACTAGTGACAGTGAATATGTACTTTTTGCATTCATATGTCTTCATTATGAAGTTTTTTAAAAAAACGTTGTCATTTTTTGGTTGGGTTATGTTCTTATTATTAAGCAATGAGATTTCTATGTATTTTGTAGACACATCCTTTATCAAATATATATTCTGAAAATATTTTATTTCACTATATGGCTTCCCTTTTTATTTTCTTAACAATGTTCTTTGGAGAGCAAATTTTGAATTCTACAGTCCAATTTGCAATTTCTTATTTTTTGGTTCATGCTTTTTATGTCCTAAATAGTTTTTTTACAAACAAAAGGTTACAAAGATTCTCTCCTTTATTTTCTTCTAGAAGTTTTACAGTTTTAGCTCTTATACTTACCCCTATGATCCATTGACAGTTGACTGGCTTTTATTATTTATGACATAAGGTTTTTAAGTTCATATTTTCCATATAAATATCTAGTTATTTTAGCTTCATTTGTTGAAAAGATTATATCCATTGAATTATTTTGGCACTTTTATTAAAAATCAGTTGACTATTTTTGTTTCCATTTATTTCTGAACTCCCTATTCTGCTACATTGAGCTGTACATCTGTATCACTTTGTCTTGATTACAGTAGCAGTACAATCAATCTTGAAATCAGATAATGTAAATCCTTCAACTTTTTTCTGCCATTTCAAGAGTGCTTTGGCTGCTCCAGGTCCTTGGAGTTTTCACAGAAATTTTAGAATGAGCTTCCTGATTTCTACAAAAGCCTGCTGGGATTTTTCCCAGGGAATTGATTCACTCTATAGAAAATTGTGGGAAAAATTTACATCTGCACAATATTGAGTTTACCAATTCATCACCTTGGTATATTTCTCCATTTACTTGTCTTCTTTAATTTCTTTCAATGATGTTTTATAATTTTGAATGTATACATCTTATACAGTTCTCATTAAATTTATCCATAGTTCATGCTTTCCATGCTATTGCAAATTATATTGCTTTTAAACTTTAATTTCCATTTGTTAATTTCTAATATACAGAAATACAATTTATTTTTGTATATTGACCTTGTTTAACCTTGCCAAACTCATTTAATAGCTCTAGTAGTATTTTGGTGATAAATTAGAATTTTATACATAGAAGATCATTATCACAATCTAAACAAGAGTTTTACCTCTTTTTTCAGCCTGTATGCCTTTCATTGGTCAAGCTATATTATCCTTTTTATACATTGCTGGATTCAAAGTATTAATGCTTTGTTAAGGATTTGGGCATCTGTGTTTCTGAAGGCTATAGAACTACAATTTTTCAGGACTATCTTTGAATTGTTTTGGTAACAGTTTAATGCTAGCCTCCTAACATGAGTTGGGACATATTCCCTTCTCTTTTGTTTCCTGGAAGAGTTTATGTAGAATTGGTATTTTTTCTTCCTTAAACGCCTGGTAAAATTCGTCATGAAGATATTTGAAGGTTTTCTTTGGGAGCAATATTTTAACTCTGAATTCAATTTTTAAAAAATAGAGAGAGAGCTAGTTAACCCATCTGTTTTGTTTTGTGTAAGTTCTTGGTACTTTATGTCCTTCAAAAAATTCCATCTGTTCCAGCAAAGCTGATGAATATACTGGCATAAATTTATTCATAACATTGTCTTATATTTCTTTAAACATTCTTAGGCTCTATAGTTATAGTCTCTTACTCATTTCTGATGGTGATAATTTGTCTCCTTTTCCTAATCAGCTTGTTCAAAATTTTTATCAATTTTACAGATCTTCTCAAATAGCCAGCTATTAATTAGGTTTATTGATTTTCTGTGCTGTTACGGTTGTTTTGTTTTTCTTATATTTATTGATTTTGGTAGTTTATTTTTATTTCCTTCCACTTACATTGGCTACTGATATTCTCCATTTTTCTAGTTTCTTCAGGTAGAAGTTCTGATCATCAATTTTATAACTTTTTATCTATAATAATATGATTATTTAATGCTATACATTTTTTCTACCAATACCACTTTAGAGCCATCCCTCAACTTTTGATGTTATGTTTTCATTTTCATTCATATTCAATTATGTTTTAATTTCACTTGTGAAGTGTTCTTTGAACCATGAGTCATTTAGAAATGTGTTGTTTAATTTCTAACTATTTGTGGTTTTCCCATAATTGATTTCTAATTTAATGTCATTGTTGCCAGGGAACATAGTCTATAAATATTTCAATCTTTTTAAATTTTTTGAAACTTGTTTTAGAATCTAGAATATTTTATCTCCATGTAAACATGATAAGATTATGTAGTATGGTGTTGTTTGTTGGAGTGTTCTATAAATGAAAATTAGGTTAAATTGGTCAATATCATTCAAGTCTTCTGTATGAACTTCTTACTAATTTGTTCTATGTGTCCTACCAGTTACTGTGAGAGAAGTGTTAAGGTTTCCAACTATAATTATGGATTTGTTGCTTTCTCTTTTCATGTCTGCCAGTTTTGGCTTCATGTACTTTGAAGCTCATTTTTAATGTATACATATTAAGGATTATTATATTTTCTTGATGAATTTATGCCATTATAATTAGGAAAAATTCTTCTGTATCCTTGGTAATACTCTTTCTCCTGACATTTACTTTTTCTGATATTAATATAGCCATTCTAGCTTTATTTTAATTATTGTTTTATGTTATGTATTTCTCCAACCTTTTAATTTTAACCTGTCTGTGTTAAACTGGGATTCTTACAGTGTATAGTTATATTTTGCTTTTGCATCCAATCTGATACTCTCTGCCTTTTAATTGAAGGCCCAATTTGGGCCAAGATGGCCAAATAGGAACAGCCCCATCCTCCAGCTCCCAGCGTGAGTGACACAGAAGACGAGTGTTTTCTGCATTTTCAACTGAGGTACTAGGTTCATCTCACTGGGGCATGTTGGACAGTTGGTGCTGGTCTGTGGGTACAGCCCGACCAGGGAGAGCTGAAGCAGGGCAAGGCATCGCCTCACCTGGGAAGTGCAAGGGGGAAGGGAATTCCTTTTCCTAGCCAAAGGAAATTGAGACACAGGGCACCTGGAAAATCGGGTAACCCCTACCCTAATACTGCACTTTACCAAGGGTCTTAGCAAATGGCACACCAGGAGATTATATCCCACACCTGGCCTAGAGGGTCCCATGCCTACGGAGCCTCCCTCATTGCTAGCACAGCAGTCTGAGATCTAACTGCAAGGTGGCAGTGAGGCTGAGTCTTAAGTAGGTAAACAAAGCCACTGGGAAGCTCGAATTGGGTGGAGCACACCACAGCTCAAGGAGGCCTGCCTGCCTCTATAGACTCCATGTCTGGGGACAGGGCATAGCTAAACAAAAAGCAGCAGAAACCTTGGCAGAGGTAAATGTCCCTGTCTGACAGCTTTGAAGAGAGCAGTGGATCTCCCAGCATGGAAGTTGAGAACTGAGAACAGACAGACTGCCTGCTCAAGTGGGTCCCTGACCTCTGGATAGCCTAACTGGGAAACATCCCCCACTAGGTGCAGACCAACACCTCACACCTCAGATGGCTGGGTACACCCCTGAGACGAAGCTTCCAGAGCAAGAATCAGAAAGCAACACTCACTGTTCAGCAATATTCTATCTTCTGCAGCCTCCACTGTTTTGCCTGATACCCAGGCAAACAGGGTCTGGAGTGGACCTCAAGCAAACTCCAACAGACCTACAGCTGAGGGTCCTGACTGTTAGAAGGAAAACTAACAAACAGAAAGGACACCCACACCAAAACCCCATCAGTACGTTACCATCATTAAAGACCAAAGGCAGATAAAACCACAAAGATGGGGAAAAAGCAGTGCAGAAAAGCTGGAAATTTAAAAAATCAGAGCACATCTCCCCCTCCAAAAGAACACAGCTCATCGCCAGCAATGGAACAAAGCTGGATGGAGAATGACTTTGATGAATTGAGAGAAGAAGGCTTCAGTCGATCAAACTTCTCAGAGCTAAAGGAGGAACTTTGTAACCAGCACAAAGAAACTAAAAACCTTGAAAAAAGATTTGACAAATGGCTAACTAGAATAACCGATGTAGAGAAGTCCTTAAAAGAACTGATAGAAATGAAAACCATAACACAAGAACTAGGTGACAAATGCACAAGCTTCAGTAACCGACTCGATCAACTGGAAGAAAGAGTATCAGCGATTGAAGATCAAATGAATGAAATGAAGGGAGAAGAGAAGTGTAGAGAACAAAGAGCAAAAAGAAATGAACAAAGCCTCCAAGAAATATGGGATTATGTGAAAAGACCAAATCTACGTCTGATTGGTGTGCCTGAAAGTGATGGGGAAAATGGAACCAAGTTGGAAAACACTCTGCAGGATATCATCCAGGAGAACTTCCCCAACCTAGTAAGGCAGACCAACATTCAAATTCAGGAAATACAGAGAACACCAAAAAGATACTCCTCGAGAAAAGCAACTCCAAGACACATAATTGTCAGATTCGCCAAAGTTGAAATGAAGGAAAAAATGTTAAGGGCAGCCAGAGAGAAAGGTCAGGTTACCTACAAAGGGAAGCCCATCAGACTAACAGCAGATCTCTCGGCAGAAACTCTACAAGCCAGAAGAGAGTGGGGGCCAATATTCAACATTCTTAAAGAAAAGAATTTTCAACCCAGAACTTCATATCCAGCCAAACTAAGTTTCATAAGTGAAGGAGAAATAAAATCCTTTACAGACAAGCAAACGCGTAGAGATTTTGTCACCACCAGACCTGCACTACAAGAGATCCTAAAGGAAGCACTAAACATGGAAAGGAACAACAGATATCAGCCATTGCAAAAACATGCCAAAATGTAAAGTCCATCGATGCTAGGAAGAAACTGCATCAACTAATGAGCAAAATAACCAGCTAATATCATAATGACAGGATCAAAATCACACATAACAATATTAACCTTAAATGGAAATGGACTAAATGGTCCAATTAAAAGACACCAACTGGCAAATTAGATAAAGAGTCAAGACCCATCAGTTTGCTGTATTCAGGAGACCCATCTCACATGCAGAGACACACATAGGCTCAAAATAAAGGGATAGAGGAAGATCTACCAAGCAAATGGAAAACAAAAAAAATCAAGGGTTGCAATGCTAGTCTCTGATAAAACAGACTTTAAACCATCAAAGATCAAAAGAGACAAAGAAGGCCATTACATAATGGTAAAGGGATGAATTCATCAGGAAGAGCTAACTATCCTAAATATATATGCACCCAATACAGGAGCACCCAGATTCATAAAGTATGTCCTTAGAGACTTACAAAGAGACTTAGACTCCCATACAATAATAATGGGAGACTTCAACATCCCACTGTCAACATTAGACAGATCAACGAGACAGAAAGTTAACAAGGATATCCAGGAATTGAACTCAACTCTGCACCAAGTGGACCTAATAGACATCTACAGAACTCTCCACCCCAAATCAACAGAATATACATTCTTCTCAGCACCACATTGCACTTATTCCAAAACTGATCACATAGTTGGAAGTAAAGCACTCTTCAGCAAATATAAAAGAACAGAAATTATAACAAACTGTCTCTCAGACTACAGTGCAATCAAACTAGAACTCAGGACTAAGAAACTCAATCAAAACCGCTCAACTACATGGAAACTGAACAACCTGCTCCTGAATGACTACTGGGTACATAACAAAATGAAGGCAAAAATAAAGATGTCCTTTGAAACCAATGAGAACAAAGCTACAACATACCAGAATCTCTGGGACACATTTAAAGCAGTGTGTAGAGGGAAATTTATAGCACTAAATGCCCACAAGAGAAAGCAGGAAAGATCTAAAATTGACACCCTAACATCACAATTAGAAGAACTAAAGAAGCAAGAGCAAACACATTCAAAAGCTAGCAAAAGGCAAAAGCAAAAGGCCTGAGACTTTTCAGTTAGGAAAAGAAGAAGTCAAATCGTCCCTGTTTGCAGATGACATGATTGTATATTTAGAAAACCCCATTGTCTCAGCCCAAAATCTCCTGAAGCTGATAAGCAACTTCAGCAAAGTCTCAGGATACAAAATCAATGTGCAAAAATCACAAGCATTTTTATACACCAGTGACAGACAAACAGAGAGCCAAATCATGAATGAACTCCCATTCATAGTAGCTTCAAAGAGAATAAAATACTTAGGAATCCAACTTACAAGGGGTGTAAAAGACCTCTTCAAGGAGAACTACAAACCACTGCTCAGTGAAATAAAAGAGGACACAAACAAATGGAAGAACATACCATGCTCATGGATAGGAAGAATCAATATTGTGAAAATGGCCATACTGCCCAAGGTAATTTATAGATTGAATGCCATCCCCATTAAGCTACCAATGACTATCTTCACAGAATTGGGAAAAACTGCTTTAAAGTTCATAAGGAACCAAAAAAGACCCCGCATTGCCAAGACAATCCTAAGCCAAAAGAACAAAGCTGGAGGCATCACGCTACCTGACTTCAAACTATACTACAAGGCTACAGTAACCCAAACAGCATGATACTGGTACCAAAACAGAGATATAGACCAATGGAACAGAACAGAGCCCTCAGAAATAATACCACACATCTACAGCCATCTGATCTTTGACAAACCTGACAAAAACAAGAAATGGGGGAAAGGATTCCCTATTTAATAAATGGTGCTGGGAAAATTGGCTAGCCATTAGTAGAAAGCTGAAACTGGATCCTTTCCTTACTCCTTACACAAAAATTAATTCAAGATGGATTAGAGACTTAAATATTAGACCTAAAACCATAAAAACCCTAGAAGAAAACCCAGGTAATACCATTCAGGACATAGGCATGGGCAAGGACTTCATGTCTAAAACACCAAAAGCAATGGCAACAAAAGCCAAAACTGACAAATGGGATCTAATTAAACTAAAGAGCTTCTGCACAGCAAAAGAAACTACCATCAGAGTGAACAGGCAACCTACAGAATAGGAGAAAATTTTTGCAATCTACTCATCTGACAAAGGGCTAATATCCAGAACCTACAAAGAACTCAATCAAATTTACAAGAAAAAAAACAAACAACCCCATCAAAAAGTGGGCAAAAGATATGAACAGACACTTCTCAAAAGAAGACATTCATACAGCCAACAGACACATGAAAAAATGCTCATCATTTGCCATCAGAGAAATGCAAATCAAAACCACAATGAGATACCATCTCACACCAGTTAGAATGGCAATCATTAAAAAATCAGGAAACAACAGGTGCTGGAGAGGATGTGGAGAAATAGGAACACTTTTACACTGTTGGTGGGACTGTAAACTAGTTCAACCATTGTGGAAAAGAGTGTGACGATTCCTCAAGGATCTAGAACTAGAAATACCATTTGACCCAGCCATCTCATTACTGGGTATATACCCAAAGGATTGTAAGTCATGCTGCTGTAAAGACACATGCACACATATGTTTACTGCAGCACTATTCACAATAGCAAAGACTTGGAATCAACCCAAATGTCCATCAGTGACAGACTGGATTAAGCAAATGTGGCACATATACACCGTGGAATACTATGCAGCCATAAAAAAGGATGAGTTTGTGTCCTTTGTAGGAACATGGATGCAGTTGGAAAACATCATTCTCAGTAAATTATCGCAAGAACAGAAAACAAAATACTGCGTGTTCTCACTCACAGGTGGGAACTGAACAATGAGATCACTTGGACACAGGGAGGGGATCATCACACACCAGGTCCTATTGTGGGGAGGGGGTAGGGCGGACGGATAGCATTAGGAGATATACATAATGTAAATGAGGAGTTAGTGGGTGCAGCACACCAACATGGCACATGTATACATATGTAACAAACCTGCATGTTGTACACATGTACCCTAGAACTTAAAGTATAATTTTAAAAAACTGCCAATAAAAAAAAGAAAGAAATGTTTGAAAATTTAAATTTACATTTGAATGGAAAAAAAATTTTAATTTAATTTAATTATCAATGAGCTTGAGTTTAATCGTCATTTTTGCTATAGGCTTTCTATGTATTTTATCTGATGTTTTTCTTTTTTATACTTTATTCTGCCTTTATTTTTATGAATTGAATATTTTTCCTTACTATTGGTTTGGTAGTTATATATCTTTATTTGCTTTCATTTATTATTGTTATTATTGATTGATCAAAATCAGAGGATGGCAAACTCTTTTTGTAATGTCTAGATAGTAAACATTTTAAGTTTCTGAGCCATCTTTATGTATGGTTCATATTTCAGGTTTCTGTCACATCCACATGTAAAAGAATGGATATGGATGCATTCCAATGAAACTTTAATGACAAAAACAGGCCATAGGCCAGATTTGACCCACAGGCTATTGTTTGCCAACTCCTATTGTAAGATTTACAACATATATCTTTAACTTAGCATAGTCTAAGTTCAAATAACATTATATTATTTTATCTATAGTGTAACCACCTTATAAAAGGATACTAGTTTTTAAAAAATATATTTCCACTTTTTACCTCCCAAATATGTGCTATTTTAAATCTACATATGTTATATTCTCCCATGATATGTTGTTATTTTGCTTTAAATTTCAAATTATCTTCCAAATGAAAAGAAAATGTTTCTAAAAAAATTAACCCACATATTTCCATTTCCAGACTTCATTGTATGGTCTACTTTTTTCTCTAGAGACGGGGTTTCTAGCCTCAAACTTTTGTACTCAAAGGATATACCACTCAGCCTCCTGAGTACTTGGGACTACAGGCATTCATCACCACTCCCATCTAAGGTTTTAAATTTCTTTTATTTCTTTTTTTAGAGACAGGGTCTCTCTATATTGTCCAGGCTAGTCTTGAACTCCTTGCATCAAGCAATCCTCCCACCTCAGCCTTCCAAGTAGCTGGGATTATAGGCATGAGCCACCATGCCTGGCCATTTTATTGCCTAAATAAATATTTCTATTTGGTATTATTTTACTTCTGAAGCCTGCAGATTTCCTTTTTTTTTTTTTTTTTTTTTTTAGCATTTCTTGTGGCATGATCTGCTGGTGGTTAGTTCCACTTTTGATAGTTTGAAAAGTATTTACCTAGATTTTTGAAAGATACCTCTGCTGGGTATAGAATTCTAGGTGTACAGTTTATTGAGAGAGTTTGTTCCAATGTGTTTAAGCTTTTGTTGTTTATGATGAGAGCCTGCCAAAATTCTTTTCATTCTTGGTACAAAATGTGTTTCTGTTTTTGTTTTCTGGCTACTTGTAAGAATTTTTACCACTTTTTGAAATTTGATGTAATGTATCTTTATGTGATTTATTTATGTCCTTCTATCTGGGGTTCATTGAGATTCCTATATCTGTGAGTTTATAGTTTTAACCAAATTATTTTAAGTGAACATTGTTTCTTCAAACAATTTTTCTGTATTCTATTCCCTCATCTTTATTATCTTTCTTGGACTCCAATTTTGTGTGGTAGGCCATTTGATATTGTATATTGTTCACAGGATAGGATAGTAATGTTTCTCTCCTCATTTCAGATAGTTTCTATTCCTATGTCTTCTGGTTTGCTGATCTTTAATTCTCTAGTGTACACTCTGATATTAATCCCATTGACGGTATATCTGCAATTGTAGATGTTGTATTTTTTTCTCTAGAAGATGCATTTGAATCTTTTTTAAAAAAATGACCTTTACATCTGCTCTTATCATGTCATGTTTTCCTTTATATCCTTGAGTATATTTTTTAAAAAATAAATATTTTTTAGTTGGTTCTTGGTTCTTCTATACTAATTTCAGTCTATTATTTCTGATTCTGTTTCTATTGATCAGGTTTTTTTCTGATTATGGGTTATATTTTTCTACTTCTTTGCATGCTTTTAATTGGACCCTGGACATTCTGAATTTGAAGTGGTTGTATGCTGAATTTCACTTTATTTCTTTAAATAGTGTTGAGTTTGTTCTGGTATGCAGTTATTTGTTAATTAGTTTGATTACTTTAAGCATTGTTTTTATACTTTGCTATGATAGATTTAGACCAGCCTTCATTGTGAGAATAATTTTGTCTCAGAACTAATGTCTTACATTTATGACAACTCTATCCATGTCCCTATTTTTATGAGGTCTCTTTACTCTAGTCAGTGGAACTGTAAGCTATATCCAATGCTTGGTGAACTTTGAGAATTGTTTGTTCTAGCACTTTATACTCATTCTTTCCCTAGCCTTGAATAGTTTCATCCCATGGATGTGTGGATAAGTACTTGTCATGGACTCAATAGGAACCATTTGCAGCAATAATCAATTTGGTTACAAAACCAGGTTCTATGTCAGTTTATTCTCCCTATTCTGGGAAGTGATGCAGGCTGGGTTATCACACTGCTTATCTCATCTATTCCCTTCTCTTAGGAATCATCCTCCTGTGACATCTGCTGTCCAATATCTGAAATATATTATTTCATGTATTTTGTCTGGTTTCTAATTTTTAGCACTGGGAGAACAATTTCTGTGACAGTTAATTCTTTATAGGAGGAAGCCAATGCCCTAGCCTCTTTATGGTGTTGTTATTTTTGTGAAAATTTACTTTTAATAGTTTAGTTTGGTTTTCCCAACTATCCTACTGTGAGAAAAATGATGGTTTAGATATGTCACTAAAGGTACAATCCATGAAAGAAGGAATTAATAACTTATACTCCATTGAAATGAAAAATTTCTGCTCTGCAAAATACACTGTCAAGAGGATGAAAAGGCAAGGCGTAGACTGGAAGAAAATATTTGCAAAAGACATATCTGATAAAGGACTGTTATCTAAAATATTTTTTTAAAACTCCTAAAACTCAGCAATTAAACAGAAAAGCCCCAATTTAGAAAATGGGCAAAAGGCCATAACAGATACCTCACTAAAGAGGAAATACAGGTGGAAAATAAACATAAGAAAAGATACTCCACATCATAAATCATCACGGAAATGCAAATTAAAACAACAATGAGATACCACTACACAGCTATTAGAATGACCAAAGTATCGTACACTGACAACACCAAATGCTGGCAAAGACGTGAAGCAACAGGAACTCTCATTCATTGCTGGTGGGGATGCAAAATGGTACAGCTACTCTGGAAGACAGTTTAGTGGTTTCTTACAAAACTAGACATACTCTTATCATCCGGTCCAGCAATCACACTCCTTGGTATTTATTCAAAGGAATTGAAAACTTATGTCTACACAAAAATCTACACATGGATGTTTAAAACAGCTTTATTCAAAATTGACAAAACTTGAAATGGAAAAAGATGCCCTTCAATATGTGAACGGATAAATAAGCTGTGGTACATCTGTACAGTGGACTATTATTTAGAGCTAAAAAGAAATGTGCTATCAAGTCACAAAAAATACATACATGAAACTTAAATGCGTTTAGTAATCTAAGTGAAAGAAACCAACCTGGAAAGGGTGCATACTGTATGATTTCACCTATATGACATTTTGGAAAAGGCAAAACTATAGAGATAGTAAAAAGATCTGCGGTTGTCAGGAGTTGGATTGGAGGAAGGGATGAATAAGTAGAATATAGAGAATTTTGGGGGCAGTTAAAATACTCTGTATGATACTGTAATGGTAGATATATGTCGCTATAAGTTTATCTAAATTCACAGAATGTACAAAACCAAGAGTGAACTCTAGTGCAAACTATGCACTGTGGGTGACAATGGTATATCACTGTAAGTTCATTGATTGTAACAAATGCACAATTCTGATTGGGAATGTTATTAATGGAGGCGGCTATGCACATGTAGGGGAAGGAGGCATATGGGAATCCTCTTTACTTTCCTCTCAATTTTGTTGTGAACCTAAAATTTCTCTAAAAAAACTAAGTCTTCAAAAAATTCTTGATTCTCAGATTGCGTTCTTCATCTTTTTTGTTAAAAAGTACTATCTTTATGAAACAATTGTGATAGTATATGTAGATGGTTTTTAATACCTTTACCTGGTTAAAAAAACTGGAAACTCTATATCAATTCCTTAATATTTTGCTTGTTTATTTTATTGGGTCACGAAACTAAAAAATGTTTTGTTCCACTCTGTTAGATCACAATCTCACCCACATGGAGACTTAAGAAGGGAATAAAAGGAAATTGGTAGTGTCTATATGTTTGGTCAGGATGGGCAGTATAAGGTCTTAGTTCTACCCTCTAACTATATAGAAATGATATTAGAGTAGTTAATATAAACATGCCTCTGCCAACTAGCAATGTTGTAGATAGACTGTTTGTATCAATTCAGGTTCTTGCAGAAGCACACACCACGATGGAGTTAAGAGTGCCAAGAGATTTGGGAGTGGTAAGATCATGAATGATAAGGGGAGTGCCAACAGGAATAGCCAAGGAAAGCCTTTAGTCTGTTCTGATCTCCCCAGATGAAGATGGGAAGGGAAGAAGTAATTGGTAGGAAGAGGTCCAGGCTGTGCTAGAGCTCTGAGAGGCCTAGTCAGCCTAGTGGGGAGCTCCAATGCAAAGACCGCCCACAGAGGAGTTCTGCACTGGGTAGAAATGACTAGGTCCTGTTACGTGCTCAGTTATTGGCCAGGACTTCCCAGGAAGAGGGTGCACTAATGGACTGAGGCTGCAGGTGTGGTGGTCCTGAGAAAGAACTAGTCCAGTTTATAGAAATGCATCCAATGAGGCCACCTTCCTATTTCTCAGGGTATGTTCTAGTCTTCTAAAATGAGCACGAGTTTGGTGCTGGAATAACAATTGTTACTACCGGTTCCCCAGCTGATGTTTTAAATTTGAGTTCTTGTACCACTGTGTTCCAATTTTCTTACCCATAAAATGAACATTACAATAACGTCCTCCTAGGCCAAATATAAATTGAAATAATATGAGAGAGTGGGGTAGATGGAAAAGAAAAACAGAATCTGCCTCTTTATTAAGCCAAGATATTTTATGGAAAATCTATGTCTTCATCAATTAGCATGGTTTTGCCCCTCCCCGCTCCATTCCAACTTCCAAATGGTTATAGAGATATCAGTGTTTTTCCAAAGTGAGAAAGAATAGAACTACCGCCTTCCAAGTTATCAGAAACATTCATGAAGAGTCTTTTCCTTTTTTTCATTTATTTGGACCCGTGATTAAGTTAAATCTTACATTACGCTGTGAAGAATTACTTGGGTTGCTTGTAGCCACAGTGTTGCAGCATCCCTGGACTTCCTGTTTATTATTAGTTTTCAATTAAAAATTTGCATCATAAATCACTCACTTCCTTAGCATTTATGGCTTGCTTCCCTTCAAGTAAAAAACATTTTAATCAGCTTTTCTGAAAGGTCAGGCTTCATTGTTTGTTCAGACCCAATGTTCTAAATTTAAAAGTCCTAGCAGACAGTTCTGCAAGAGAGAAACAGAAAACACTAAAATACTAACTCACAATAGAGAACAACCCCGATGAAATTCAAAAACAACCCAAATTATGATTTTGTTAAACAGAACTTTCATCAGAGGGAGTGAAATTATTGAGATAAGCAAAAACACAATCTGCATGCCACTGCTATAAACGGTAGTTGAAACAAGCAGCCGGGTGACTTGGACTAAAATTTAGCTCCAGTTCAAAACCAGTTTAGATTCCTCTATAGTGGTCTCACCAAGATTTGTGGTTTAGGAGAATTGTAAAAATTCCATGATATGTCTGGCTGGAGGAATTACTAGAACAAAGGAGACACATGTAGAAAAGAGAGCGCATCAAAAATGTATACATTGGGATGAATATTTCTGGGGAAATACCACAATATGCCTTTACTGATCCCTAAAGGTAGACTCACTAGGAAAGTAGGTGGGTGCCTAGGCTTTACCTGCTTTCATTGCATTGCTGCATTCTCTTGCCTATCTAAAGGCTTCCATTTCTCTAGGAAATAAAACCGAGGATAAGGATAGGAAGGTGGTTGCATCCTGAACTATTCCTTCCATCAGCATTGTTCCCAAAAATATAGGCAAGGGTTTTGTTTTTTTTTTTTTTTTTAATAGAAGTTAGAAACAATAGAAAGTTGGTCAAGGCTCAAGTGTGCATCTATAGCACTGTTTAAAAACTGGGGTAATTCAAAGAAGAAAACTTAGCCTTTGCCCTTAAATAGTTATCTTCTCACAAAAGAGATGAAGAAAAAATACATTTGAAATAAGACTAAACAAAATAAGATTATAGGAATTCTGTTCTAAAGCATTGCTCTGTTAATCACATTCCATTTCATTTAATTCTCACAGCTTGCCTTCCATATACACTTCTCTAGAGGTTGAAATTCTCTTCATCCCTTTTGCTGCTTAAGAAGTTGCTATTTAAGGAGAAAGGATCACACTTCACATTTGCTTCTACCTTAATGCACTGTGTCCAACTTTTACATTTTGTTACATTATATATTTAAAGTGCTCAAGACTAATAAAAAGAAAGAGATTAATAGAGATGAGGTAGTAAAAAAAAGTTGAGGTAAAAAGAAATCTTGATCTTAGAACCCTAGGATTTAGCACTTAGAAGTCCCTTAATATATATGTTACAAATGAATGAAAGAATGGTTTGAAGATAAGTATTCCAGGAGTGGAAAGCAATATCATCAGAGAGAGGCATTAGAATGGCATATTGATGATCTGAGAGAGATTAGGCAAACTAGAGTTGAAGTTGGGTAGCATGAAATAGCAGGAAGTAAGAATCAGCAAGATGGACAAAATTATGGGTCTGGAAAACTCAGAACAGAAGCTTAGATTTGATATTCAAGAAAATGGGAATCTTTGACGGTTTGGAGACCAGTGACCTATGGAATAAGAGGGTCTGAGGAAGATGAATAACCTTGACATTTAGGATGACTTAGGCAGGAGGGGGAAGCCTCACTTAGTCAGCAATGAGCCCATGCCAGCCATCCAGGTGTGCAGTGATGACCGAGGGGCTGGGGAGTGATGTGGAAGGGATGGGATGTGGATAACAGGCATTTCTAAAGAAGACTCAGCAGGATTTAATAAACACTTTTCGGTAGATCAAAATCTGTAGGCTTACTGAGGTCGCAACAGAAGAGATAAGAAAATGACTAACAGTTGTAGAAGTAGCAGAAGACAGATCTAAAAAAATAGAAGCCAGGCCTAGGAGTCAGCAACCCATGACCTTGTCCAATGCACTTGTTAATTCATTCCTTAAAACCAGGAGGTAGCCTCGCCATTACGGAACCTTGCTAGGCTCTTGCATTCTGCCATTGAGTAAGAGATCTAAGTTCGAAGGAGAAAAGATACCCCAGCTCTGTCAATAGCAGCCTTTCCGAAATTTTCTGGATCCTGCCACTTCACAAGGCAAGCTTCTCCCAGCCTTGCCAAACCCTCCCCACCTAGTCCTGCTTCCTCTGAGGCTAAAGACACACTAAGACAAGCACCTAGACATGCCCTCACATACTGGACAATTTGGGTCCATGAAGAACATTAGGTTACAACAGGTCTCCGTTTTTTATTTCATCATTTAAAATGCTCAATGTGATGTGTAGAAAGAGTAAATTCACCTGACTAAAGAAATATACCTCAGAATACATGCAAAAGAAGATACAATATAACTAAAGGCAGAAAGTAGTACTAAAAAAGCATCATCTACCATGCATTTTCTTGACATGTTCTCTTTGTGAGACTCTCTCCTTGGTGTGGAGATTGTATGTGCTATGAATTCTGCCATCTGAGGGTCCCGTTAATACTCCAAGTATTTCTCTGTCTATTCAGGAGGAAAGAAGGACTTCTGGGAAGAGATAAATTGTGCTATCCCTATTCAACATACAGTGGATATTATGTGGTCGAGCAGCATGTGTGATAAAACTCATGATAAAATGTTATCCACATGGATAAAACTAAAAAACAGAATGAGCAAGTTGCAAAGGAATACATATATACAGCAAGATTCTATTTACATTGTCTCAAAATTGTAAGGAACACTATTTTTTGTTTGTTTGTTTGTTTGTTTAGAGACACCTTAATATATGAAAAAACTTAAAGACTTCCATCCGGAAGGCAAAGGAAGGTTGGGGGTATGGGTAAGAAGGAAATACAATGGGGATGCTCATAGCGGTTTACCCACCGTATTGCACTGATTGATCTCGTTAGCTGGATACAGTGTACTTGGGTGTTCATTACATAATTCCTATGCCTTTCTGTAGCTTTAAAATATTTAACAATATATTTTAGTTAAGTCTTCACTTCCTTCCTGAGAAGAAGGGAGAAGCCTGCCCTGGCAGTGAGCCTTTTTCAACATAGAAGTAGACTCACTTTCCCTCCTCCTCAGTGTAGAAGATACTCACACCCAAAGTAGGAAGAAAAAAACCACAGGATCCCCTGCCTGCCTAAAGTGTTCAGCTATTAAAGGGACAAATAGTTTTTATTCAAACTTCAGTAGTAAGCTTGAAGAAGTTCATGTATGTTTTATTTTTTACTGCACACAAGTTCCATTCCAGGAGGAGGAGGGGCATCATTTCTTCACATTCCTGAGCAAGAGAAAGGGCTTCCTCCTGTTACAATGCTCAAGAAGGCAAACATGTGAGAGTCACCAAAAATGCTCAAATGCCTGAGCCTTGCTGGCCCACAGAAAGGGGATTAGTAAAGCACCATTAACCCTACAATGAAAACACATCAGTTTAGCGTTTTCTTTCATCCTAAATCCACTTTATAAACACAGCCTTATACAGGGAGAATGTTTATCTTCATGTGTAATAAGTAGATTCCCAAAAAGCAACAGTAGTTAATGAAATTAAATATAATGTTGGAAAATATACGTTCTCCTTTTAGCAAAAATGGCACAGTTAACAATTAAGCCAGAATGTTTAAGCATCTTCTTCTACTCTGATTCATTTAGAAAGTTTGTTTATGAGTCAAAGAAAGTCAGAGGCTTAAATCTAGGAATCTCCTAGTTTCCAGTTATCTAAGCCAAATTTCTAAAGCAAGTCAAGAATGAGAGCTTTTCATGGCTTTGTATTGCTAAAAGTTAAGACACATTCTAGTAATTTATGATCATTTATCTGGGAAGTGGAAGTAGCTGATGACAAAGGAAAGTTAATTACAGCTTCTTTTCCTTCCACTTTTAACTGACCAAGAGGTCCTTGAGCTTCCTTGTTTGTTTCTGTTTATATGTAAACTTCCAAAGGCTAATTTAACTATAGACACTAACTAACCTTGACTTTCTCAAAGCTCCCCTTAAGGATTAATAACATGTTTGGATCCCTATCATCATTTTTCACCAGAGGGTCACATTTGCTATGCATAATTACTAACGAAATTATGAAACAAATGAAGAAGCAGTGCAGGCTCTCGCCCAAAAAGCCAACGTGCACATTTAAATGTGCCTCAGTTACCAAACATCAGTGCATATCCATTTGTACAGCATATGCCATACAAAATCTTAACAATGCAAGAATCACAGCTAAAGAAAGTTGAAAGCAAAATGTAATTTACCACCTAGTCTTTTCGCCTGGTGTTTGAGTGTGGGGTGGGGGCAAGTCAATAACTGAACAAAATGCATAGAATTTTCCACACCAAAATGTGGGTCACTTGGTCTCCAAAGAATCTAAGCAGTCAGAACGACAAGCGGACAGAATATTGGAAATGAGGACTATCCTGGAATGTTTGGGATATGTGGTTTCGGATCTCCTACTTTTCCAGTTCCTGATCTACTCATGGGTAGCTGAGGGTAGAAGTGGGGAGATAGAAATGTGCACATTAGGACTCATATGTGGAGAAAGGCAGCCTTTGAAATTTTCAATAACTGACAACTTTTCTCTCAAGTCTCCTCTGTATTCCTAGAAGAGACAATTTATCCTATTCTGTTCAGGTATACATAGTCTGCTCTAATGATTTTTAGCTAAATCTGAATATTATAATGTTAGGTAAAATCTAATTGTCACATATAGTTTATATATGATTCTCCCAGGGATTCTCCCTTTTTTTTTTCTTTTTTTTTTTTGAGATGGAGTCTCGCTCTGTCACCCATGCTGGAGTGCAGTGGAGAGATCTTGGCTCTCTGCAACCTCTGCCTCCTGGGTTCAAGTGATTCTCCTGCCTCAGCCTCTTGAGAAGCTGGGATTATAGGCACCCACCACCATGCCCAGCTAATTTTTGTATTTTTAGTAGAGACGGGGTTTCACCATGTTGGCCAGGCTGGTCTCGAACTCCTGACATAGTGATCCACCCACCTCAGCCTCCCAAAGTGCTGGGATTACAAGTGTGAGCCACCATGCCCAGCCAGATTCTACCTCTTCCTTTTCTCCTTTGGAGGTCATCTAATTTCCCAGAGACTCTCACATTGTCCTGGCAGATGTCTACTGCTGAGTGGTCCCTGAATTGGGTTTCTCACCTTAGTTGGTCTCTGAGCATTGGCTTTTCTCCTTGACATGCCCACTGTGGCATAGATTCAACCTGCTCTTTGATGTCTCAGGCTGGAATCCATAGACTTTCCATTACCTGTGACCTGTCCTGGTGCTCTGGGATCCTGATCCTGATCCTTTCTGATCCACTAATTCTCTTAACCCTTCATTTTCCTGCCTTCCTTCTGGGCCTGCAAATTCTCAGCTCCTTTCTCAGTACCACAATATAGTGAGTAGGATTCTGGGAGACTGCCCAGATCTACCTCCAAGGCATCCCCTTGAGACACTACTTTACTACTCCAGTCCCACAGGTTGGATTTCTTTGAGGGACTTGCAGGCTTGCAAAGAAAACTCAACACATATCCTGATATTCTCAGATTTCTTCCAAACCTATCTGGGAGTCATCTTCCTGACCCTAATCTGATGTGTTGGTCTATGAAAGGAAGCAGAGAATTAGGCAATAGCTTAATGATAATAGTTGAGTTTGGAGAAGGATCATTCAGAACAGAGGATACTAAAGAAGGTTTTATTCATTCACTTACTTATTCATTCATTTAGAAATATTGACTGTGCTAAATACTGTGTTGATTATATTAATATAAGCAAGACATGGTCCATGCTTTTAAGGAATCCTCAGTCTGGTAGAGAGCAGGCATGTTAGCAGATATTTCCAGGGCACACAAGGGGAATAAAAAATGTGAATAGATATTTGTACCAAATGACAGAGTTGCATAGGGTTTCAGAAAATTTTCCTTAGAAACACTGATGCTCCAGTTGTCTTGGAGGATGATTAGTATATCACCAACAGTGGAAACAGCATTTTTGGCAGCGGGAATAAAAATATAGAAGAATGGAACAGCACCAGAGTACTACAAGTACAATATGATTTAGTATAGTTGGAACAGAAAAAAAAATGAACTGGAGAATAGTAAGAAGTAAGAAGGGGAAATGGTCAGAAGAGAGATAATGAAACTAAGGAGTTGGGGTTTTATCCTGTAAGAACTGAGAAACGACTGAGTCTCTTAATAAACGTAGAGACAGAGCTACATTTACTTTGCAGAAAGTTCATTGTGGCCACAGTCTAGGGGAGGGTCTTGAGTATGTCAAGATTGGAAGTGGGGAGGCCAAACAGGAAGTGATTTAAACAATAAATTAAGGGAGCAATAGAGAAATAAAAAGAAAGAATGGCTACAAGAAATAGTCAATAGACAGAACTGAGATTTGGTTACTGATTAGCGTTGGAGATTGGGAAAGGAAGAATTTGGTAATCACTAAAAGTTTTGTAGGTGAATAGTGGTGTAACTTGCTAAGATAAAGGGTGCAATTCAGGGAACAGATTTTATCAGACAGGTTGTTTAGTTCAATTTTGAACATACTAGGTTTAAACAGATTTGAGATATCCAGATGGAGTTATTCAATAGGTCACTGAATAGGTGAGGAATTCTAGAGTCAAGGTCTGGCTTAAACATATAGATTTGGAAGTCATAAGCATACAGACTACATTAATGACTGTGGCAGTCTTTGCATGCTGAAACATATCCTTATATTGTTTGATTAGGCATGAGTTTTTAGATGGAAATTATTAGGTAATTGATTCATGTTCTACAGGCTTGTTAATGAGGTGTCTAATTCCTATTTTAGTCTTATTTCTCTATAGGCATGGTTTTTCTCCCACCTCTGGGAGAACTCTAAAAACAGAAAAGAGAACAAAGATGGAAAGTTGGTAACACCAGCATTTATTTCAGGGATTACAAGTGAACATGGAATCTTATAAAAACAACCTGGAAAAAAAAAAAAAAAAAAAGGCCAGGAAAGTATCAAATATTTGAAGCCAAAAAATGAGAAATTTTCTAGAAAAGAATGATCAACAATATCAAATTCCAGAAAGGTCAAGTAAAATAACCCAGAATAGACTGGTTAGATTTGGCAACCTGTGGTGCATAAGTGACTGTAACCAGTAGAATATTAGATTGAAAACTGAATAGAGACTTCCAGCTCAAAATGGCAGACTGAGTATAAGTTCACCTCCCTACCCATTCTGCCAAGATGACTGAAAGACTTACAAAGGAGACTGACTTCATTAACAACTGAGAACAGGGAGAAGTCATTAATGTACCAAATATTTGAGAAATTTCTGGAAAACAGAAAAGAAACAGGATTTTTACATTATGACTAACCAGAGCCAACAAAGCTCAAAACCAGAACATATGAAGAAAGCTGCTCTTCCCATGGGACCTGGAAAGCCTCTGAGATTGGAGTCAGAAGGCCAATGACAAGTCAAATCCAGAAAGAGATGTGAAAGATATTGTTAACGTATATAAGCAAATTGTAAAAATGTGTCCAGGTATAGCTTTTGAGGCACTGGACCAAGGAGAGTAGAATATAATTTTCAAATGAGCCAAATCTGTAGATATACAAATTTAGGTCAGAGATGCAATGTGCTAGCTAAAGCAACTTGGCATGCTATAATTGTTTGCATAGTTGAAGAGCTGAAACCTGGACTCAGTTATGGCCTGGGATAAAATACATTAAGATGCCAGTAGTTCCTCAGAATAACGTCAAGGAAAGAATCCAAAGACTTAGAAAAGGGAATTACTATGGACTATTTACGCACTGTCTGCTATGTGTTGAGTATATCCCCCACATTTTATATGTTGGGAACTTTATCCCCATATTCATATGTTAATGGCATTTGAAAGTGAACCCTTTGGGAGCTAATTAGAATGAGATAAGGTTATCAGGGTGGAGCCCCCGTGAGGGGACTGGTGGCTTTATGACTTTATAAGAGGAGGAAGAGAGACCTGAACTGGCATGGTCTTGCCCTTTTGCCATGTGATGCCCTCTGCCATGTTATGATGCAGAAAGAAGACCCTCACTAGATGTTGGCACCTTGATATTGGACTTCCCAGCCTCCAGAACTGTACAAAATAATTTTCACATATGTATGAATTACCCAGTCTCATGTATTAAGTTATAGCAACAGAAAATTGACTGAGACACTGTCCTTTTAAATATGTCCTGCAAGAGAGATTAGGAGGGAATTCTTTCATTTAGACATTGAAAAATAATTATTTTTTGTAGAGAAACTGCCAGCATCTTTGAAAAGTGTTACTCCAGCTATTCTTTATGCTGCAAAGGCGGTAGGGGATACTGCAGTAAAAATGGGTTTTTAATTTCAGTAGATGTCAAGAATTCTATATAGTCTGAGATTTACTCTACTTACAAGTTGACAAGTTAGCTTACTAAAATTTCAGAAGACCTAAGACTCCTGGGTCAAAGACAAGGGACTTTTCAATTCATGGTACAGCAAGCAGCATAAGCATCAACGTATTCTCTGGCCCAAAACTCTTCAGGAGTGATACAGATGGTCCCAAATGGATATCTGCACATGCAGTGTGTTGTATTACAGGAGAGAAACCCTGAGCTGAGAGAACCTAAATCTTAAATAATGAGCAATAAGCATGCCTGCTCTTTGATCCAAAGAAATATGCTATCTCTATCTCCCAAAGCTATTTACTACACAAACAAAAAAATATAATATGAAACTAAAGTCAGTCAGTGTCTCACTCATAGATATGCAGAAATGCAAGGGACTCATGGAGAACTGTCACTCAACAATATCCACTTATAATTTCCACACTGTCTTAGCTTTTGGTAAATAACCCATTAATGTACAACTCTGTTGGCCACTATGATTAATCTGAATTATAGAAGCTGGGTACTCTGAGTAGGATAATGGGAAAAAAACGAAGCTGGGATCAAATCTCTTCATATTGTCTCACACAGCATTTAACTGAGGCTACTATCAATAGGACTCCAAGCAGCAGGATGAGGCTAAACTGCAGTATTGATTTCAATTTGAGGAATAACTTTGTGTGATTACTTTTTAAATGTAGTAAGATTTATTGTGGCCTAATATATTGTCTATCCTAGAAAACGTTCCGTGTACACTTGAGAAGAATATGTATGCTATTGTTGTCAAGTAGAATATTCTATATATGTCTATTAGATCTAGTTGGTTTACGGTGTTAAGTCTCTTATTTCTCTTTCCTTCTGTCTGATTGTGCTATTCATAATTGAGAGTGAGATATTGACTTCTCAAGCTATTATTGCATTTTGATGGTTTATAATTAGATGTGTAAATTGTATTTTCTTGCTGTATCAAAACTGTTATTAATATGTAATGTCCTTCTTTGTCTCTTGTAACCTGTTTTGATTTAAACTCGATTTTGTCTGATATTAGTAAAGCCACCCTGCTCCCTTTTGGTTACTATTTTCGTGAAATATCTTTTTCTATCCTCTCACTTTCAATCTACTGTATCTGTGTCTTTGGATCTAAAAGGAGTCTTTTACAGATAGCTTGTAGCTAGATCATTCTTTTTATTCATTCTGTCAATCTCTATCTTTTGATTGGATGGTATAATTCATTTACTTTTAGTTACTGATAAGGAGGGACTAACTTCTGTCATTCAGATATTTGTTTCTTTATGACTTATAGCCTTCTGTTGCTCATTTTCTGCATTACTGTCTTTTTTGTGTTTAGTTGATTTTTTGTAGTGAAATGTTTAAGTTCTTTTCTTATTTTGGGGCATATATTCTATAGCTATTTTCTTTGTGGTTACCATGGGAATTATAGTTAACATACTAAAGTTATAACACTCTAATTTAAATTAGAATCTAATAATATTGTACCTGTACTAGCTTAACCTCAATGATATACTAAACCTCTGTCCTTTAAAGCTTCATCCTTACCCCTTTCAGTTGATGTCACAAAATAAATATTGTGTTCCCAAAAACATAAACTAATAATTCTTTTAAATGCAATTGTCTCTTAAATATGTAGAAAAGAAAAAAATGAGTTATGAACTGTTCTTACAAAAACATTAGATTTAATAATTGCCCATGTATTTGTTTTTATTGAGGTATTTATTTCTTCATACAACTTCAAGTTACTATTTCTTTTATTTCACCCTGCAGGACTTCCTTGAGTATTTTTTACAAGCAGGTCTAGTGTAATAAACTCCTTCAACTTTTGTTTATCTAGAGACGTCTTAATTTCTCCTTCACTTTTGAAGCACAGTTTTGCCAGATTCAGCATTCTTGACTAACAGGTTCTTTTTTCCTTTAGCAATTTGAATATATTTGCCCACTGCTTCTAGCTTCCAAAGTGTTTAATGTGAAGTTTGTTGATAATCGCATTGAGAATCTTTTGTATGTGATGACTCACTCCTCTCTTGCTGCTTTCAAGATTCTTTCTTTGTTTTTGCATTTCTAAAGTTTGATTGTTTCTTGTGTGGGTCTCTTTGAGTTCATCTTATTTAGATTATGTTGAGCTTTTTGGATGTATATATTCATGTCTTTTATCAAATTCAGTGAAGTTTTCCGTCATTATTTCCTCAAATATTTTCTCTGCCCCTTCTTTCTCTTCTCCTTCTGAAACTCCCACAATGTATATATTGGTTCAGTTGATGATGTCCCATGGGCCTTTTTAGGCTCTGGTCACTTCTCTTAAATTTTGTTTCTTTCTATTCTGCAAACTTGATCATTTCTGTTGTCTTATATTCAAGTTCACTGATTCTTTCTTTTACCTGCTCAAATTTACCTTTGAATCATTTTAGTAAACTTATTTCAATTGTACTTTCAGCTCCATTAATACCTATAAAATATAAATATTTATAAATAGAAATATTAATAAAGAGATAGAATACCTGCAGAGAAATATATATATAATATATATAATACCTACAGAGAAATATATATATACTTTTATAGATATATAGAAGATGTGGAGAAAGTAAACAACATATGAACAAAATAGAAATATTAATAAAGGTATAGAATACCTGCAGAGAAATATTTTGTGTTTTCAAAAAATGGTGCTGGAAAAACTGAAATATTTCTCTGCAGGTATTTTATCTCTTTATTAATACTTCTATTACGTATGCAAATAAATATATATAGTTATCTGAAGTATTCTATCTCTGTTAATATTTCTATTTTGGGCTGGGCGCAGTGGCTCACGCCTGTAATCCCAACACTTTGGGAGGCTGAGGCGGGCGGATCACGAGGTCAGGAGATCGAGACCATCCTGGCGAACACGGTGAAACCCTGTCTCTACTGAAAACACAAAAAAATTAGCTGGGCGTGGTGGCAGGCACCTGTAGTCCCAGCTTCTAGGGAGGCTGAGGCAGGAGAATGGCGTTAACCCCGGAAGCGGCGGAGCTTGCAGTGAGCAGAGATAGCACCACTGCGCTCCAGCCTGGGCGACAGAGCGAGACTCCGTCTCAAAAAAAAAAAAAAATTTCTATTTTGTTCATATGTTGTTTTCTTGACTTTCTCCACATCTTCTTTTAGTTCTCTGAACATGTTGAAGACTGTTGTTTTAAAGTCCTTGTCTAGTATATCTGCCATCAGATCTTTTTTAGGGACATTTTCTGCTAATTGATTGCTTTTTTGATCAGTCTATACTTTCTTGTTTCTTTGTATGACTTGTGATTTTTCTGGTTGAAAATTGGACATTTGAATCTAATAATATTGTACCTATGAAAAGCAGATTCTTTCTTTTCCCCCAGGGTTTGCTATTTGTGTTATTTTTATTATCTCAATTATTTTTTGTTTTTGTGATTCATGAAGGATGACTCTATGCTGAGAATTAGCCTAAAATGTAGATCTAAAATATTGTCAGATCTTTTCTGAAACTTTCCTTGGGCATATATAGTCACTGTCTAATTTACTCAATATATGTAGGTCTTTTTAGTTGTCCTAGTCTTTAATATCTGGTACCCATAAGGAGTAAAAGAGCAAAATAGAAAAATACAGAGGGAGGAAGGACACTGGTACTTTAAATCCCCTGGAAGTCATTTCAGTCAAAGGAGCAGGGGCTTGGAACAGTGGGGAGGTGGTGTGACAATTGTCACTGCCTCTTTGTCTTTTCCAGCCTTTTCCTGGAAGTTGCAAGCTTTCAATAGACTCTGGAGTTCAACAATAGTTATATCAGACAGACTGTCTAGGTGAGAAGACAGATTCCTGGTGCTTCCTACCCACCATTTTCCCCAGCAGCCAGCTTTTGAGGCTTAAAATTCCAGAGGAAAGGAAAACATATTGACATGAGCCAGGCATTCTCTACTGTTGTTATTATTGTTGTTGTTTTCCTGGAGGCATTCACAAGTAGTACAAACCTAAAGGTGAAGATTACAAGCAGAAAGTGAAGGTTTAAAAGCTGAGACATTAGCAGAACTATTAGTAGTAGTTCCACAGTACAAAGGAGACTAAAATTGGAGTTCAGGACCTGCCAAGGCAGAGTTCTTTGATAAACACTCAAAGCTTTGGGATTCATTGAAGAACTACACCCCGGAAATAGGAACACCCTAGAAGTAAACCAAACCTTACAATGACTGAAACCAAACCTTAAATCACATCAGTCCCTGATTGAATTATGTAATATGCATAACATCATATGGATTCTCTAAGATATTTTACACAATATCCAACATTCAATTAAAAAAATTAAGAAACAGAATCAACAAGAAAAAATAGAAATAGATGCACAGGGGATTCAGAAAGTTATGAGATAAAGGCTTAAACCAACTGTGATTAATATGTTCTAAATGATAAAAGGCAAAATACAAACTTTTACCAGAGATTCATTTAACAGAAAAATAAAATGGACTTAAGAAATGCAAAATATTTGTAGACAGATAGGTAATAAAGAAGATTAAATACAGAAGAAAAGGGGGATAGTAATTTGGTAGATATATCAGTAAAAAATAATCCAGATTGAAACGAGGTAGGAGAAAGAATGTACAATATGAGACATGGCAAAAGATTGAACACTTGTGCAGTTGGAGTTATAGGAAAAGAAAGACAAATGTAGCAGGTGAAATATTTAATTAGATAGTGATAGAGAATTTTCCAAAAAAATGAACAAAAGCCACAGATTGCAAGAAAACCACACCTAGGTAAATCAGAGTAAACTACTAAAAACAAAACAAAACTCAAAGACAAGAAGACATTCAAAGCAGCCAAAAGGGTGGGGGAAGCACTATTATTTTCAAAAGAGCAAAAGTAACCAAAAGGATAGAAGCCAAAATACAGAGTAATAGCATTCTTTAAAATGCTGAGGTAATAATCACCATCCTAGAATTCTATACATCATGAAAATCTTCTTCAAAATTGAAGATAAAATAAAGGCAGTTTCAGAAAATAAATGCACTGAGAATTTATTTCCAGCAGATCTGCCTTCAAAGTAATGATAAAATAGATTTTTTCACTCATGAAAGAAATTGAAAAGAAGACAAAAGATTGAAACACATTCCAGGTTCACAAAGTGGAATAATTAATACTATTAAAATAGCCACACTACTCAAAGTAAGCTACAGATTCAGTGCAATCCCTATCAAAATACCAATGACATTCTTCACAGAAATAGAAAAAAAAAAAACCTAAAATGAACATAAAACCACAAAAGATCCCAAGTAGTAAAAGCAACCCTGAGCTAAAACATTTAAAAAAGAAAAATCAAAGCTGAAGTCATATTAGCTGGCTTCAAAATAGACTACAAAGGTATAGTAACCAAATCAGCATGGTATTGGCATGAAAACAGACATGTAGATTAGCAGAACAGAATAGAAAACCCAGAAATAAGCCCACATATTCACAGGCATCTGTTTTTTGGTTTTTTTGTTTGTTTGTTTGTTTTTTTGAGATGGAGTCTCACTGTGTCGCCCAGGCTGGAGTGCAGTGGCGCGATCTCGGCTCACTGCAAGCTCCACCTCCTGGGTTCACGCCATTCTCCCACCTCAGCCTCCGAGTAGCTGGGACTACAGGCGCCCGCCACCACGCCCGGCTAGTTTTTTGTATTTTTAGTAGAGACGGGGTTTCACCATGTTAGCCAGGATGGTCTCGATCTTCTGACCTCGTGATCCACCCGCCTTGGCCTCCCAAAGTGCTGGGATTACAGGCTTGAGCCACCGCGCCCGGCCAGGCATCTGTTTTTTGACACAGGTGCCAAGAACATTCACTGGGGAAAGAGCAATCTATTCAATAAATGGTGCTGGAAAAACTGAATATCCATATCCAGAAAAATAAAATTAATTCTCTACCTCTCATTATATACAAAAATAAACTCAAAATGGATTAAATACTTAAATGTAATGCCCAAAACTGTGAGACTATGAGAAGAAAACATAGGGGAAAGCTTCAAGACATTGGCCTGGGCAAATATTTTATGGAGAAGACCTCAAAAGCACAGGCAACAAAGCAAAAAATAGACTAATGAAATTATATTAAACTAAAAAGCTTCTGCACACCAAAGGAAACAATCAACAGAGTAAAGAAACAACCTACAGAATGGGAGAAAATGGTTGCAAACTATTCATTCAACAAGAAGTTAATAGCCAGAATATACAAGGAACTCAAACATCTCAACAGCAAAACAACAAATAATTCAATTTAAAAATGGGCAAATGAGTTGAATAGGCATTTTTCAAAACAAGACATACAAATGGCCAACAGGTGTATGGAAAAATGCTCAACATCGCTAATCGTCAGGGAAATTCAAATCAAAACCACGATGAGACATCATCTCACCTCAGTTAGAAAGACTATTACCAAAAAAGCAAACAAAAAACAACAATAACAAAAAACCAAAACAGATACTAGAGAGAATGCAGAGAAAAGGGAACTCATACACTGTTGGTAGAAATTTAAATCGGTATAGCCATTATAGAAAACAGTATGAATATCTTCAAAAAACTAAAAATAGAACTACCATATGATCCAGCAATCCCGCATATCCTAAAAAAACGGAAATCAGTATGTCAAAGAAATTCCTGCACTCTCATGTTTGCTGCAGTACTATTCACAATAGCCAAGATATGGAATTAACTGAACTGTCCATTAACAGATGAAGAGATAAAGAAAATGCAGTACATATACACATAATGAAATATTGGCTGGGCACGGTGGCTAATGCCTGTAGTCTCAGCACCTTGGGAGTCTGAGGCAGGTGGATTACTTGAGCCCAGGAGTTCAAGACTAGTCTAGGCAACATGGCAAAACCTCATCTCTACCAAAAATACAAAAAATTGCTGGGTGTGGTAGTGCATACCCGTAGTCCCTGCTACTCAGGAGGCTGAGGCAGGAGGATCCCTTGAGCCTGGGAAGTGAAGGCTGCAGTGAGCTGTGATCACACCACTGCAATCCAACCAGGGCAACAGAGTGAAACTTTGCCTCAGAAAAAAAAGGAAAGAAAGAAGAAGGGAAGGGAAGGGAAGGGAAGGGAGGGGAGGGGAGGGAGAAAGAGGGAAACAAAGAAGAAAGAGAGAAAGAAAGGAAGGGAGGGAGGAAGGAAGGAAGGAGAGAAAGAAAGGGAGAAAGAAAGGAAGGAAGGGAGGGAGGGAAAGAAGGAAGGAAGGACGGAAGGAAGGAAGGAAGGAAGGAAGGAAGGAAGGAAGGAAAGAAGGAAGGAAGGGGAGAGAGAGGGAGGGAAGGAGAGAAGGAGAGAAAGAAAGAAAGAAAGAAAGAAAGAAAGAAAGAAAGAAAGAAAGAAAGAAAGAAAGAAAGAAAGAAAGAAAGAAAGAAAGAAAGAAAGAAAGAAAGGAAGGAAGGAAGGAAGGAAGGAAGGAAGGAAGGAAGGAAGGAAGGAAAGGAAAGGAAGGAAAGGAAGGAAAGGAAGGAAAGGAAGGAAAGGAAGGAAAGGAAGGAAAGGAAGGAAAGGAAGGAAAGAAAGGAAAGAAAGGAAAGAAAGGAAAGAAAGGAAGAAAGGAAGAAAGAAAGAAAGGAAGGAAGGAAGGAAGGAAGGAAGGAAGGAAGGGAGGAAAGAAAAAGAAAGAAAGAAAGAAAGAAAGAAAGAAAGAAAGAAAGAAAGAAAGAAAGAAAGAAAGAAAGAAAGATAGATTACTCAGCTATTAAAAAAGAATGAAATCCTGTCATGTGTAGCAACATGATGGAATTGGACGACATTGTTAATTAAAAGCAGCCAGGCACAGGAAGACAAATATCACATATTTGTCTTTCTAATATCAACTTTTTTAGCTCCCATATATGAATGGAAGTAGAGAGTAGAATGATGGTTATCAGATGCTGAGAAGGATGGGAGTTAGGAATAAAGAGAGGTTAATGGCTACAAAAATACAGTTAGAAAGAATAAGTTCTAGAGTTTGATAGCATAGTAGGGTGATTATAGCTAACAATAATTTATTGTATATATCAAAATAGCTAGAAGAGAAGATTTGGTACACTCCCAACACAAATATATAATATTAGGTTGGTTCAGAAGTAATTGTGGTTTTGGACAATAAAAGCAATTCTTTTCGAACCAACCCAATAAATGTTTGATGTGATAGATGATTTCATCATTACACGTTGTATGCATGTATCAAGATATCACATGTACCCCCATAAGTATGTATAACTATTATGTAGCAAAAAAAACTAGCCTTTTAAACCAGATAAATTTGATGAAAAAGCATGAAATGAAGGAAGAAATAAAGAGTAGAGAATGGAATAATTATGTCAGTAAATTTAATTGAACCCTGACTCTTTCAAACAATAATCAACAAACAAATAGAAAAGAAAAGAATAAAAAGTGCTTCATTAATCAAAAATGCAAAAAAGATTATGAATTAGGACAAATAGAAAACCAACAGAAAAATGGTAGATACAAGAGCAGATATGTAAGTACTTATATTAAATGTAAAATAATTCAATAATCTAATTAAAACATAAAGATTTTAAGAACCAAATTAAAACTCCAAAACCGAAGTATATGCTACTTTAGGAAGACATATCTTAAATATAAAGGAAGAGAAAAATTGAAAGTAAAATAGTGAAAAAAATACAGATATAATGTTAACATTAATCAGCAGAAAATGTTGCAGCTATAATATTTTTGAAACAGAGGACTAAGAAGCATGACTAAAGATAAAACAGATAGAGGGATAACTAATATATATATTAAAGTGTCAATTCACAGGGAGGATATTACAGTTCTAAATCTGTATCTGAGAGCATAGCTTCAAAATATGTAAAGAAAAATTTCACAAGATTAAAAGGAAAAATAGATACATCCATAATCATAGTGGGATGCCTTAATACAGTGGTCCCCAACCCCAGGGCCATGGACCAGTACTGGTCTGTGGCCTGTTAGAAACCAGGCTGAACAGCAAGAGGTGACCAGGAGGTGAGCAGCAGGTGAAGGAACATTACTGCCTGAACTCTGCTTTATGTCAGGTCAGCAGCAGCATTGAATTCTCATAGGAGCACAAACCATACTGTGAACTGTGCAAGTGAGGGATCTAGGTTGCATGCTCCTTATGATAATCTGACGCCTGATGATCTGAGGTGCAACAGTTTCATCCTGAAACCATCCCTCTGTGCTCCTCGTCCATGGAAAAATTATCTTCCACAAAACTGGTCCCTGGTGCCAAAAAGGTTGGGGACTGCTATTTTAATACCTCTCTCAGAAACTGAGAGAACAGAGAGTAAAAATTATGAAAAATGTAGAAGATCTGAACAAATCTGACCTAGTTCCATCTATAGAATGCCAAATCCAGGAGATGCAGAACATGCATTTTTTTTTCCTCAATTTTTTGGTAAATGCTCAACCCACATTGAACATTTACCAAAATTGACCATTCTGGACCATAAAAGAAGTGAATATATTTTGAAAGATTGAAATCAGCAGAATATATTGTCTGACTGAATTGGAATTAAGATAGAAATTAGTAACAATAGGGTAACTAGAAATGTATACATGTTTAGAATATAAGCAGTACATTTACAAATAATCTATGGGATAAAAGATTTTTTTAGTGGAAAACAGAAAATATTTTGCACTAAATGACAATGAAAATATAGCATACCAAACTTTGTGTATGGTATTCTGACAACTCAATTAAATTTGTGATCCTCTTATCAGATCATCTGTTAGATATTATAAACATTAAAAAGATAATATAATATTATTATAGATAACTATGTGACAACCAATTGGAAAATTCTGAAAACACAAAATTTCTAGAAAAAGTTTACAAAAATAAGCTCAAGAAAAATAAACACATCTCAATATATGTATTCAAGACATACAAATGGCAATTTTAAAACTTCAAAGACAGAAAACTTCAGGCCCAGATATGATCCCTAGTTAATTCTTCTAAAATTTAAGGAAGATAAAGTATTGGTCTCCAAAGATTAGAAAACCTAACAGAAGATTACAGAAACTGAAAATAAGCAAGACCATCAATGTCTCAGAACTTACAGGTATGAAGATATCGTTTAACCCACTGAATAAAAAACTGCCTGAAAGCATAGGGAAATGAATAACAGAACAAGGAAGTCATAAACACTAACTAGAGCTTTTTCATCAGCTTCAGATAGGTGGACTGTAACCTCTACCTGTATTTTATGTTTTTTCCTTGATACATGATATGTATGTTTCTATCTTTAAAATAATTTTTCTCATGTTTTACCCCTCTTAGTTTATATAGAGTATACTGGTCATCGTTAACCAAATAACGATACAGGTTACTGAGTATACAGACCACACCGTGGCAAAACAGAATGAGGAAAGGACATGATCTAGAAATTTAGACTTGGTGATAAACACAGTGGCCAAGGAACCATGGTGAAGGATAAGTGAGTAGGAAGTAGACACCGACCCAAACACTGGACTTCTTACTGCTGGGCTTAGGTTTTTCTGATTCTGAGAAGTACTCAGAGTGCTTCTCAGTCATCCTCTCCCAAGGGCTCACTGGGGCAGCTGAAGCCCAAAATGGTGATTTGTGCTAACATGGTCATCGTCACTGTAGTCAAGGGTATTGTAAAATAAGAGTTGTAGGTGGCATATGTAGTAAGGAGAGAATGAAACCGTGTGAGCTCCCTCAGGTCACTGAGGATTATAGGCAGAGGCAAAACGTCTGAGTAATTGCTTCTGAACAAAGCATAGCTCAGTGCTATTCCTGGATCTGGGCCTACTAAATATGTTGGGTTTTGATAACGATCAGGATTACACATCAACAGATAGTTGAGTGAACAAATGGATTAACATCATGCTGTAAGTATAAGCCCAAGAATATGTTTGAAAACAGCTGCTATGAGAAGGACTGGAACAGAACCATGATAACAGACCAACACATTCTGGCCCCCAGGACAGAGTCAGTTGTTTGATGAAGTTAATAAAAGTGTCATGTTTTCTAATACTGCTGCTCCAACAAGCTCAAATCCCCCAAGAGCAGACAGAGACACTAAAGAATGAGGTTCTGGCTGGGCACGGTGGTTCACGCCTATAATCCCAGCACTTTGGGAGGCCGAGGCAGGTGGATCACGAGGTCAGGAGATCGAGACCATCTTGACCAACATGGTGAAAACTCATCTCTACTAAAAATATAAAAATTAGCTGGATATGGTGGCACGCACCTGTAGTCCCAGCTACTCAGGAGGCTGAGGCAGGAGAATCACTTGAACTTGGGAGGCAGAGGTTTCAGTGAGCCAAGATCATGCCACTGTACTCTAGTCTGGCTACAAAGTGAGACTCATCTCTAAATAAATAAATAAATAAATAAATAAATAAATAAATAAATAAAGGCCTCACTAAATCAAATGGGAAGTCCAAGTCCAGGAAGGACAGGCCAATTATCAACTCTGAGACATGGGTGGTTCCCCATATGCTGCTTAAAGTTCCATTAGTTTTTTGGCTCTGTTCAAAAGCAGTACTTCTGGTCACCTGTCATGAGCAGGAGATTTTTATCTCAACAAGAGAAGATTTTCATGTACTTGGAAAATTCCCATCTTGTTACACATGTTATGAAATAACAATGGATAGCACATTTTCTTTCTCCCTAAGAAGCTAAAGTACTTTGATATATATCTTATCTAATTTCAAAACAGCCCCTTGGGGCTATGGGAGGGAGGGATTAAATATATTTGGCATATGGAATACTCAAGGCTTGAACGGAAAGTAAGTGTCAAAAATAGTCAATAATATAATGTAGTGTCTTCAGCTCCTAGCCCAGTGGCTTTTCTTAGACTTAGCCTTACTTTGGTGACTTTCCGGACTCAGTTCTAGCCACAGGAAACTGACTTCACAATCTAGACTTCTAGTCAATCAACAAACACTTGCTGACATTCATTAAGCAAAACTTATTAACTAGGTGTTTCGAGGGTAGGGTGGCCATGGTGGTCCATTAGGCAACATCCAGTGCACACCTCCCTTCTTGGTGTCTTATTCTGTTTGTGCTGATATACAAAAAATGCCATAAACTGATTGGCTTATAAACAAAATAAATTTATATCTTATAGCTCTAGAGGCTGAGAAGTCCAAGATCAAGGTGCCAGCAGATTCAGTGTCTGCTGAGGGTTCTCTTCCCTGCTTTGTAGACAACAGCTTCTTGCTGCATCCCTACTTGGTGGAAGAGGCAAACAAGTTTCCTAAAGACTTCTCTTATAAGTGCACTAATCCCATTCACGAGGGACCTAATCACCTTCCAATGGTCTTATCTTTAAATACCATTGCCTTGAGGATTTGAAAGGGACACAAACATTCAGAACATAGGAGATAGGACCAAGCTGTTTGGGAAACTGGCTGTAGCTCAAAAGGTAGATGTGATGTATCTAAAGAGTTATCCTGTACCCCATGGCAGTGACTGGTTTAGGAATGGGCACATGACCAAAGAAAGACTTTCTGGAGGCTTCCAGGGAAGTGCTTTCTCACTCCTAAGGGAGCAACAGGAAAGCAGACACTCCCCTGCCAATGGCTACTGGCAGTCTTCCCACAGCCTCAGGAGGAACTGCCTTAGGATTAGACTGATGCTGTGGACAGCAGCATGGAAGATGAAAAGACACCAAGTCCTTGATGACGTTATTGGACTTCTGGATTACTAAGGCCAAACACTCTTACTTCTTGTTTTCATCTCATATGTAAGCTAAAGAAAAATCTTATTGCACAAGCCAGTTTGAGTTGGCTTTCCTGTTGCTTATCGCTGAGAACATTCTAATGCAAAAGGGACTGAGAAAAAAACTATGCTGACACACAAAAGGAGTCTACATCTCCAGCTTCAGATCCTCCTTTCTGGCCTTCATTCCATACAACCAGGACCTTGTAACCCCAACAGGTCCTTGTAACCCAACAGCCCAGGGTGCATACATTTCATTTCCAACCAACCCCAAGCTCTCCTCAGCCAACTTCTCCTTATACCATTCAGTAATCATGGTCCAAGCCACTAGATACCTGGGCTTATGAAAGGATTCATCCTCATTACAAAATCCTCTATGTGAGGTTGGTCCAGGGTCATGTTGTAGGGCAATGAACTGTTAAATACTTTTTAAATTTTATCCCTGGCTATACCCCTCTAGCCCCGCTTTGAGCCTTCCTCCAGGTATTTTGTCCTTGGGGGAAAGAGAAAGAAGGCAGCAGGTTCTTCTCCATTGCTACTTTCCAGTCCCACAAAGAGATTTCATTCTCCTTGAGTTTTCCGGTTGCAGTGTACACAGACCTACTCCTGAAGCTTCCCTGTGCTGAGTGTCCCTGACTTGATGGTCTCCCAAGACCAAGCTTAAAGAGGCTGCAGGTGTCTGGAGCAGATTCCCAAAGAGAGGCTTCTCATCCTAAAACAAAGGCTCCATTGTGACTGAAACTGCCTGCTGGGCAGGGGTGTGGTGTTATCCCAAGCAGCCCCCAAGAAGCTCAGGGTCTAAGAACTGGGAACCATCGTGGAAGGGCAGGGAAGGGCAGATTTTCGGTAATTTCCCAAAGCCCACTCAGGAAATGGGTTGAGGGTGGAAAACAGGGCAGTTTCCCCAAAGAAGTGAAGGAGCATTGACTTTGAAAATAGATGGACTCAATTCAGTTGTCACCTCCCAAACTGACTAGCTTTGTTACCTTTGACAAAGTCCTTAACTTCTCTTTCTTGTAGAATGGGATCAATGATCCCTACCTCTTGGGGTTGTTGGTTTTTAACTATTTTGGTAATTTATATATAACAATTGTGTATATTTATGGGGTAAAATGTGATGTTTTGATATACATATACACTGTAGAAACATTAAATCAAGCCAATGAAAATATCCATCACCCCTACTTATCATGTTTCTGTTGTTGTAAGGGCAAAGTCTATTCTTTTCGCAATTTTGACATACACAGACCATTATTATTCATTGTGGTCACCATGCTGTTTGAAGATTACAAAGACAAATCACCTAACACAGACCTTTGTTAGTGGCATCTTTTAGGATCCTGTGCCCTCTTTCTCTTTGCGTGAAGTTTAAAACCACTCAGGGAGGTGCCCTGCAGAGGGGAGGGACTGGGAGCTCGGTGACAGGATACTATCTTATATGAGGGTATGTGTCCAAAGGGAAAAAGCACAGGTAAGGAATCGAACAATTAGATTCAAGACCTAGCTCTGTAAACTGGGTGACTGGGTCCTTCATTCATCCTCTCTGTGTTTAGCTTCCTTCTCTGTAACAACAGAGTGGGACCAACTCATCTGTAAGGTCCCTCTGAGGTTTCAGAACTTCAGGAGGAGGAGATAACCACCCTGGACATGCCTGGTAAGGATGAGAGGCAGATGTGATTTCATCTACACAGTTCCTTGTCAGACCCGCTGAGTGCTCCCTGCAGGGTCTTTGTCCTTGGCCACTGGCCTCACAATGCCTCATACTCATCCTCACCCTCACCCTCCTGTTTCACACTCCTTCAAGAAGCAAATGGTAGCACCTTCACCACTCCTTGTGGATGGCCAAGTATTGTGTCTGATCCTATAGTTCCACAATTCTCTAAAGGCTGAATTCCTACCTAATTATTTCTTCTCTTTCATTCTGTCAGTTCCAAATTAGGGGTTTCGTATTGCTTTAGGACTTTTCACCTTGAAATTCTATGCCAGAACTGAAACAATCCAGGAACAGCCCTTTCAACTCTGTCCCTTTAATATTCTGCCGATGTTTCATCTTCACCATTTTCATGGAAACTCCTCCTCCTCTGTGTTTGTGCCCATCTAGACCTAAAAGTCTTGCTCAGTTTCATCTTAAGCAGTTTAAATGACTTCCTGATAACTGTGTCATGGTCTGTCTTGTTTCGAGAAGGCATCTTTCTCACTGGCTGCCCAGGGTGAGGTCCCATTTTTCTACTTCTTTTCTAATAGACTCCAGGATTGAGCTTTCTTCAGCAGAACTGCATACTTGGAAGTTGAGTAAGAATGGAGAATTCAGGCCATGTGTGCTGAGAAATCCCAGATGAAGTGTGCTAAAAATGCAGATTTCTGACCTCAGGCATGGTGCCAGAAAGAAGTTTTAATGTCCAAGGGTTTTATGCTTAAAAGATAGACCCTTGTGATTGTTGGTTTAAACCTGCATACTATACAGGAAGCAATCTGATATCCCACTGACTGGAACACATAAGGTAAGTCAAAATTACTTCGATTGAGGCCAAGAACTTTGCTGAAGATTTGATACCCTCTAGAGATTATTGCCCAAAATAGATGAGTAGAGGAACAAGTTGCTCCAACCAATTGTACATTCAGCATATTTCACATATTACAGGCAAATTTAAGAATTTAAGTATTAGAATGACCAAGAATTAAGAATAAGGATTAGTCTTTATAGCACTTCCTGGTATTTGACAGCTTTTGGAAAATTTATAAACTCTCAAATTAAAAAGATGGATAATAATTATCATTTGTTAATTACAAAGCAAATGTATTTCTCCAGCAAAGAAAACCTGTCATGGTTTAAATAATGATATAGCATTGCATTGATGATCCCCTTTCTAGGAAATACTTCAATTCCACCTTGTGAGAAGGTGACCCAACCAAATTGAGATACTCTTTTAAAATATCATTTAATCCCATAAACTTTTATTGAAAATTTCCATGTGCAAAACACTAAAGAGGATGCCAAGATAAGGCATTTTTTTCCTTTGAGACTTACAGGTGAAAAGACAAAGATAAACAAATAGCTACATGTAATAAATAAAATATATCTTAAAAAATAGATAACATAGAGTGAAAAATAGTCTAGGAGGAAAGTAATGACCCTTTGAGAATCTGGCAAAGTCTTACGGAAGAAGTGGCATTTGAGCTGAGCCTTGACCAACGGGGCACACTCCCACAATTAGAGGTGATGGGAAGATGTTTCACCTGAGGAGGAAGAACAGCTGAGCCAGAGTGAAGAAAGAAGGCTAATGCACACACAGGCGAGAGACAAAATGTGGTCTGAATAGTGCATCTGGGGAACGTAGCTTTAGTAGAGACTCAGAGACCAGGGCAGAGGACCGTGAATGGCTGTCTGAGAAGTTTTTGGTTTTTTTCTGTTCTAGCTGGTCTCTCTGGGGTTGCTCAAGGGAATCATTTACCAACATTGTATAACCAACCCCAGCAAACGCTATATTGAGTTGTCCATGAGAACAGCAACTCCAAGAAAAATCAACACCTATTGCAAATCAGCATCTGCAATTCAGAGAACTTGCCCTTAAACATTCAACTGGGGCTCAGAATGGAAACCATTGTTTTCTTTGTCCATGGTTGATGTTGTTAGCTGTGTGTTTTCCAAGCAGGAATCATGCAAGTCCCCCTTACTTCAGTTCCAGCTGGTCTGAAGTTAGTGACCAACACCATTGAGATGCCCTCCTGAGTGCCTTCAGGGGAATTTTGTGTAGTCCACATAACTTCACATTCTAAATCACACCATCCTAAACATATCCTCCACATTTGATGAAAACCCTTCTATGCATATTTACGTGATGCAGTAAGACTCAGACAACTGAAACTCAATTTTATTTATCTAGGTAAGTAAAAAGAAACAGCCAGATTGATGGCACGCTTTAAAAGGCACACTCCAGTGGCAGTGGGTTTATGGATAATAGGATGGGTCTGGGCTGTTAGGAGGATTTTACGATACTCCAGGCAAGAGGTAACAAGAACCTGAATTAAAGCGGCAAGATTTAAAAGAAGCACAGATATGGAAGGCAGGTTGAAGGTAGGATCAAAAGGATCTGGCAAGTGATTGAAAGTATGGAGAAAGGGAGGCAGAAATGCTAAAGTGACTTTCCAAAGGCATGAGGCTGAGTTCACAGGAGGATGACAATAGCATTACATAGGGAAGGAGAACCCAGAAAGAGCAGTGATTCTGGGGCTCAGGGAAAGACGATAACTTATTTAGTTAACAAGAATATGCTTAGCTTCTATTTGCTGAAGTACTTAGAATTAGGGTAACCTTTTAATATTATTCTCCAAACTGGGACACTGTCAAGAGAGAAAGTGGATGATTTTATAATTGCACCAGGACAACAGGTCTACACCAAGATTGCTCCAAGTGCATCCGGATGTTTGGTTCCCTTATTTACAACACCTTTTACTATTCACTCGGTCGGGGCTGGCATTAATGAAGTTGGCTCATGGTTTCTGGAATCTTGGGAGCTCAGAGATATAGTGAACCCCCCAAAATCCATATAACAGTCTCTCAGGACTCCCAGAAGGTCCTCTCTACTCCAGTCCCTATGTCCAGCCTCTACTGGAACAGTCCCCAGGACTGGGGACTCACTATGACACTCAGAAGCCCATTCTATTTTTGGACAGTGCTAAGTATTCTTTCTCATTATACTTAGCTAAAATTGGCTTCCCTGTGAATTCTGCACATTGGTACTAATAATAGTTCTAATAATAATGATATCACCAATATTAAAATAGCAAACCCTTATGGAGCACGGACAAAGGGACAGGCCCTTCATGAATTGTTTTTGAAGCTCTCCAACAAATCTATTTACACTGTAGCATCCCCCTTTTACAGAGGAGGCAACAGACACTGAGAGGGAATGTTAGTTCCTAGGGACATACCACTAATAAGTAGTAGAACTAGAATTGGAACTAAGTTCTATCTTCCTGATCTTAAAGCCCATATTCTTTCCACAATAACACCCATCTTCAGGTCAAAACAGTTTGCTCTTGGAGGAATGCAGACCAAATTCAATCTCTCTTCCATTTGTCAGCCCTTATGATATTTGAAATAATTATCATCTCTTCCCTTGATGATCCTGATTCTTATTTCATCCTCCCCACATCTGCCCTACCAACAGGCACCAGCTTTTTCTTTTTAGCATTTCTGGATTCCTCACTCTCCACAGGTTTCAATGTAATAATGTACCTTTTAAAATATGACGCTCAGGACCAAAACCCATTTCAGGTGTTTTCCAACCAGCACAATGACCAGCTACCTACTTGCTCTGCTCTGGGCACGAGGCTTCAGCACAACACAAAGTCTCTAAAGGTAGATTTTCCCCTCATTACCATCTCCTCTTCATTGATCAGTTGTCCATTACAGGCATGTCAGGTTGTCAGTCATTTACAAGGGTTCAGCATGGAGGGTGTGGCATCTTGATGCAATTCATCACCAACTCTAAATGTAGATTTTGCTGATGGATGTAGAAGATATCTATTTTTTTTTTTTTGAGATGGAGTCTCGCTGTGTTGCCCAGGCTGGAGTGCAGTGGCACGATCTCAGCTCACCGCAAGCTCCTCCTGCCAGGTTCACGCCATTCTCCTGCCTCAGCCTCCCGAGTAGAGTATCTGGGACTACAGGCGCACCCACCACCACCGCCCAGCGAATTTTTGTATCTTTAGCAGAGACAGGGTTTCACCCTGTTAGCCAAGATGGTCTCGATCTCCTGATCCACCCACCTCGGCCTCCCAAAGTGCTGGAATTACAGGCGTGAGCCACCACACTCGGCCTTGAGCCACCGTGCCTGGCCTTGGAATCTTCTTTAGATAAAAGTGTCCTTATTTCTTTGCCCTTTCAGTCTTTATTTCAGAGGTGAGTCAGAATCCACCACTGGATTCTAGAAGCAGAACTCATGACCTAGACTTATTCAATCACATACCAAGCCCTTGCCTTAGAGATTGGTATAGGAATGGGCAGAGTGGGCTAGTGGATTTTATCAGTTACCCATTGCTATCATAATGCCATGTAACAAATTATTACAAAACTCAGTGGCTTATAATGACAAGCATTTATTTCTTGCTCACATTTCTGCAGGTGGCTGAGGTTTGACTAACAAAGGGTAGGCTTGGATGATGTTGGCTCCAAGCAGATGACTACATCCAGGGTTGGTCCATCTTTCATCCTCCTTGCACAAAAAGGCGTTCCCTTCCCATGGTGAAAGGCAGGTGTGCAGCAAGAGGGAAAGCCCAACTGTACACTTCAACATTCTTTTTGAAGAATCTTGTTTGGCTAATGGGATGCTAACATTTGCTAGTGTCCCATTAACCAAACAAGTCACATGGGCAAGTCCATGGCCACTGAGCTTGGACAATGGCACACTGCCTACCATGAGACTGTGGCCATAAGGGGATGTGTAATGCTGCCACAACAGAGTAAAGAATTGTGACCAAGAAATAACTCAATGTACCACAATGATACTGTCTAGGTGAATAGAATTCAAATCCTAGCCTTCATTTGAGTTCTTTTTGAAACTACTATTTCTATTTGAAACGACCATTTCTATTTGAAACTCTACTTCCAGTAGGCTGGGTGCTATAATGCAGTAAGCCTAAAGTTTGGGACCACCACCCAGAGACAGAACTGAGCCACCACAGAGAAAGAAGAGCCTATAGGTGGAGCCTGGTGGCAGGAGTTGAGCCCTAAATGAAGCTATACCTGCAGTCAGAGTGCCTGTTGAATATCATTCAGTGTTGTGAATCAATACATTCTGTTTTGCTTAAACCAATTGAGTTACGCTTTCTGTCACTTTGCACACAAAGGCATACTAACAGCTGGTGAATGAGTGAAATCATCTTTGCAGCTGAGTTATAGCACGTGATTATTGAGCCTATAAATACTTTGGCCAGAGTTTTTATAATGCAGTCTTCTAGCCCAGCCATCACTGTCACAGCCCTGCCTAGGCGGAGTGATAGCATACAATGCCTGGAACTAGGCTATTTAATCTTGTCTCTCAAACATCTTTTAAAACCACTTCTAATCATTAGTAGTCTAGGTTGATATTTAATGATATATTATCCCATTAAAAAGCTCTTTTCACCTTAAGTGACTTCAGTTTTTTGTTTTTCACGGAAGAAATAAAACTGAGCAGAATTATTGTTTTTTTAGGCCAAAAAAGGGAAGAGTTTTGTAATTACATTGTGTTCCTGGCCTGTGTGATTGAGTTTTTTGCTTTGACTTTTTAAGAAAAGAAACGACATGGTAAGGTTGAAAGAGCACTTAATTTCAGAAGCCATCACCTTTGTCCAGGCTCATCACATCAGTCTCTCTGAGTCTTAGTTTCCTCATCTAAATAAAGGGAATAGTTTCTGTCCTATATAACTTACAAGGTTGTTGCAATAATCATAGGAGATAATGAATGAGAATTAGATATTATATTTTCCTTATAATAAAATCATTTTCTGAACATAGTACGTTTAGAGAGAGACCATTTGATTTTAGCTACTCAGATGTATTTTATAATGATTTTATACCCTGTAACTAGACAGTTCCGAGTATTACAACCACAACATCGGAAGAAAGGGGGGCCATATTTCCTAGTGCTTTTTAGGAGCAAGAAAGCCTCTTCTACAAGTTCCCAATGATACCCGTCTCCTGATTCATTGGTCAGAAGAGGTTAACATGTCCAACCATTAAACCAAACATTGGCATAGGGGAACAGGACAGCTAAAATTGGCTTAGACATATTTCCTTTGCATCCAACACCATGTTCAAGAGACTGCATACCTGAACAAGACCAAAGTTTATTTCCCAAGAAAGAAATGGTGCTGAGGTTGGAGACCAAAAGTATCTGGTACAGTACTTACCAAACTCCACTAAAAATGGCCTGCCTACATGTCTGGATCCATTACTCTCTAACTTCTGGGGCAAGAGAGGTAACTTGCTCCTTATATCCCAAGCACCCAAGACAATTTCTAAGACACGCTGGGAACTCAGTAAGCACTTAGTGAGTTTTATTACCAGATTTTAAATTCATTTTAGCTCTAAGGCACTATAAACATGTTTCAGTGGTAAACTGACAGTCATTTCTATACTCTTTTGGTGCTGGGTGGAGACTTGGTAGGGAGGAAGAAACACCCCATGGTATGTATAAAACTCCTGATAGCCTTCTCTGATTCTTTCATTTTTAGGATGATTCTATTTCCCTGCCCCCTTTACATTATTATCTAAAACCTTTAGAAGTAATTAGAAGTGGGAGGATCAAAGATGATATATTTTAAATTTGCTTCCCACCTCACCCACTTAAAGTAAAGAATCCTGCATAGCCCATTAAGCTGGAGGTACTTGCTGACAGGAAGGAAACCATCTGGTGAACAACTTCTGTTAATTATGTTGGAACATACTAACGAGAATAAAGAACAGCCCTTAATGACCTTCCCCTTGGTGGCAGAATCCACTACAGAGTAGACAGTCGTGGCTCAGAGCCAAAAGCTAATGGTTAGTATTGGCACCGAACACTCAGGCTCACTAGGACTTAATCATCTCCCCTCGGTGGAGAAAGTATTTTAGGCATTCACAGCATAAATCCTCCTACCACCTGCATGTAACTGAGCTCCAAAATAGTCATTTAGGGCATTATTTGGAATCCCTTAGTAAATGTGAATCTGGGTGTTACCTTCTCTGTATCTTTGGACACATCGAATGAGGCCAGACAAAGGTTTGCATTTTGTTTCAACCAATAACAATATTTAAATGTTTCCTGGCAAAGAACAGACACAATTATTGCATATCCCAAAGGGACAAAGATACACAAAAATAATTATCCTCATTATGACCTGGATGAGTTAATTATTTATAATAATATTTCTAATTCCACTTTACCCTTGGAAATCTAGACAACCCCATGTTGCCCGGCAAAAAGGCAGTTAAAGCTGTGGCATTTATATCATGAATTAGCTGTAGGTATCAAAATGTAGGTATTTTTGTTTCATTCATTTCTACTTGGTTTCAGAAATATTTTTAAAGTGGCTTATGCAGAATGAGAAGATTAGGTAAAATTTAAAAGAAAGTTGTTTAAAAATTAAAAATTTAATATTACACTTTAAAAAAAGTTAAAAAGGAAACAAGGGGTGAGAAAATAAATTATGAAAGCTAGTACACAAATATGCATGTCATGAAATACTATTCCTTACTGGAAGTGGGCTACAAACTTGGCTCTAAGCTTCCTAGTAGTCCACTTAGAAAAGGCAAATACTTTAGTGGACACTTGAGGGGCTTCGGAAAATGTTTTTAAAAACATCTCAAGCATAAGAGTTTCCCAGTATTAAAAATACTTTAAGCTGACTATATCACCTAGTACATTCAGGATATGTATGCATTTTTTAAAATCCTAGAAACTGCTGCTTCAAATCAGGTGGAAAATGTTATTTCAACAGAAATCTGAAATAAAAGGTCTGTAACTATGAACTGTCAACATTTAGCTTCTAAATTATAACAAATCTGTAAAGAATAGAAATCTGTAACATATTAAAGTTTAATAACCCTAGATATTAGCCAAGAAAGGGCTTTATATATAATTTCTCGATGTATATTTAAGGCTTTCATATGTACATGAAGAATATAATTTTTATGAAGGCAGGTATGTCCCAGAGAGTGCACAGAAGTAACAAAATAAAAGTTGTTTGTGCCTAAATCATCCCATCTGTGTCTCTTGGATAATACTCAATCTTCTTTGCAACCACATGCATCAAGCTATTGGCTAAATATCCCTGTAGACAGGATGTCTCCTACTTGCATTTGAACTACTCTTTTGTCTAAAATATAAATGCAATTAATTTGCATTATTTATTGAATCTGTCTTTGCATACTAATGTCACAAAAACTGAAAATAAATATTAGGTCATGATCAACATGCCTCAAAATACCTTTGTGTTCACTGAATTTAAATAATTTTTGGCAAAGAAACTAACCCCGACTTTCTTTGAAGCTTTTGATGCTTCCCCACCTCCTACTATCTTCTGCGCCGCCCACCACTATCTTTGAAGTTGGCTCATCTGGTAACAGACTTACTGCAAGCTGTAGTGCACACCTACCATTTGAAGAGTTAGATTGTCCATGTGACAGATTTAATCAGTCCGTTGGTCTCTCAGACATGCAGCTGGTGGTGAATTCTTTTTTGCTAGTGTAATCTTGTAAGTGTCTTAAGTTAAAATTAAAGCTGCCATTAAATTTTCATCTTGTTCTTCAAGAAGACTGTTTTCTGGAAGTAGCATGTGTATATATTTTCATGTGGCAGTGCCAAAGAGATATTTTATACTACATCAAATCTTTCGTGTTCAGATTAATAGAAAAATCAGTAAAGAATCCAAGTTGTTGGATCTGGGCTAAACGAGGTCACCTAGAATTATTGGTAAAAATAAAAATATGACCCTCTTTGGCAGTTTTATGCTACAGATGCTGCATTTAAGATGACAGCATCGAAATACAGAAAATCATGTGGGATTTATAGAAATTCTCTCCATGTCCGAATTGCCTGGCCTCTACAAGTCAAAATGTCACTTCTGAAACACATAATTTACTAGTCCTTCAGCAAAACAAACAATCCTTAGGATGTCCCCCATGGAACCAACAAGGTAAAAAGTAATAGAGTTGGAATGTTATCACAATGAGGAGAGGATGGAGCTTCAGATATTGCCAACTTTTTATAGAAAAGTCAAAAAACAGGAAAGGGAACTAAAATTAAACACAGGACAAAAAAGGCTTTGAAAGGACAAAATGAACTTTTGACAACCACCAACAAATATGTATCTGCAGGAGATGGTGGATGTGGTTGGGGAGATAGAGGATACCAACTAACAGTAGAATATTTACCCTATTCCGCAAAGAAAAATAAGAACCCCAGCAATCAGAAAAACATTCTAAAGATTAATGGTTTAATGTAGTCAATTCTAACCCTCCAATAAATTCTATATCTAAGTCTATAAGCAAGAGTCACTTTACAAATTTTCACTGCCATTGTAATTGGGTAGAAAAGTATGTTCATGTTTTTAACCTCTTTTTAATGGAAGCTAAAGCTCAAGAAAAGACTTAGGAGGGGACTTCAAAAAGTTTCCGGAAAGTGGAATTAAAAGTTAAAATTAAAAATATAAACTTTATTTTATTTTACTTAAGTTCCAGGGCACATGTACAGGATTTGTAGGTTTGTTACATAAGAAAACGTGTGCCAGGGTGGTTTGCTGCACCTATCAACCCATTACCTACCTATTAAGCCCCACATGCATTAGATATTTTTTGATGCTCTCTCTCCCTCCCTGACTCCCCACAGGCCCCAGTGTGTGTTGTTACCCTCCTTTCTTTCTCAAAATAAGCTCCACCAAGTTTAAGGCACTCTTATAAGTACCCAGTCATTTAATCCATCCTTAAACAACTGAAAGTCCTGAGAATTTAATCATGTCAATGCAGTCTTTTTCATTATTAACTGAAGAAAAATGGGTGCTCTTTAAAGACTTTTTTAAGATTAGAAAACAAAAAACAAACTCAGAAGGCAATCAGGACTGTAAGGTGCATGCCTAATTATTTTCCATTGAAACTCTTGAGAAATTGACTTTGTTTGTTGAGAAGAATAAGAAGGAGCATTGTCATGGTGGAGAAGGACTCTAGCGAAGATTTCCTGGGAATTTTCTGCTAAAGTTTTGGCTAACCTTCTCATAATAAGCACATGTTATCATTCTTTGGCCTTCCAGAAGTCAACAGGCAAAATGCCATGAGCTGCCCCAAAAAATCTGTTGCCCTGACCTTTGCTCTTGACCAGTCCTCTTTTGCTGTGACGGGACCCCTTCCCTCTCTTGGTAGCCATTGCTTTGATTGTGCTTTGCCTTCAGGATCATACTGGTAAAGCCATATTTCATCTCCTGTTACAATTCTTCAAAGAAAGTCTTCAAGATCTTGATCCCATTAACTTCAAATCTCCACTGAAAGCGCTGCTCTTGTCTGCAGCTGATCTGGGCAAAACAGTTTTGGCACACAGCAAGTGGAAAGTTTGCCTAACATTGGTTTTTTAGTCAGAACTCTGTGTACGCTGAACTAATTGAGATGTCTGTGGTGTTGGCTATTGTTTCTGCTGTTAATCATTAGTCCTCCTCAAGAAGGGCACAAATAAGATGAAATTTTTCTCTCACAGATTGATACAGATGGTCTGCCACTGCATGCCTCATCTTCAACATCATCTCATTCTTTTTAAAACAAGTTATCATTTGTAAACTGTTAATTTATTTAGGGTATTGCCATCATAAATTTTTCATAAAACATCAATAATTTTGCCATTCTTCCACCCATGCTTTACCATAAATTTGGTATATGTTCTTGCTTCAATTTTAGCAGAATTCGTGTTGTGCAGACAAAGGCTGTTTTTAAATTGGTGATTATCCTTCTTAGTGTCTCACACTAGGTCCTGTTTGACATTCTGTAAGTTAACATGAGTTTATTTTGGTTCAAAAAATTTTTGAAATCTATGCTTACTTTTTTCATGATATGCATTTTCCATGACATTTTTGAAGTCCTTTTATGTATTAAACTTTTATTATCCTTTAGGAAAGAATTCTAATGAGCTCATTTTGTGCTTAAGATTTGATACTCAGAATAGTGAGGTTGTGGGTCAGAAAATCTTGGGACAGATTCCAAGCTCTACAGACTCCTAAGTAGGTTATCTCTACTGAGCAAGTTTGCTAACCTATTTAACCTACAAATTTCTCATCCGTGAAATGGGAATAATACCTTTTGCATAGTAAAAGTAATAAATTCAAATTACATTGAGACTTTAGTACAGTGTGTGTCACATAATAAGTGATTGATAATGTATAACTGATATTTCTAGTGAAAATACTTGAGAACCCTACAACCTAACAAGTGTTACAAAATTATTCTCATCTAAGGCAGCAGAGTACTGTGTTAGGAGCATCCTATAAAACATAGATCTAAATTGCAGGATAGATTTAGAATACATAGAGTATGCTAGATAATAAGAAAACTCCATGCCTTTCTTCTTTGAAAAGATTATGATACAGTTCCAAATTAGGTAAGTAACAAAACGCTATGTCCTGAGGTTCTATTAAATGATGAAGAAACAAATTCATATAGGTAAATATGAGACTCTTTCTTTTTGAAAAATACGTATTTTTTGTGTTGGATGATCTCTAGATTCTTGGGTAACTTAGGAGTGAAAAGCCATGATTCAATTTTGTACCATCATTCTAAAAGAATAAGTAAAGGCTTTTATCTTGGTTTAGCAATTATTGCGTTCATCTCAGAGGGTAGAAATTTGACTCCTATATCAACAGACTCACTTTGTTGTAGGCAAATTGCTTAATCTCCTTTTTAGTTATCTTCCTCATCCATAAACCAGCACAATAATATTCACCTATCTCATAGAGTGTTATGTGTCTTTATTAATTAATGTTTGGAAGATTAATATCCTTAGATGAAAGGAAATGTAAAGTGTAATTGTCATTTTATTTTTGCATGATACATTATGGAATGAGACCTTAAGATGCTGTTCCTGTGACAGAGGCCAATAGAGATATTCAGATCTGTGCATCTGATGGCCAACAAACAGCCTATAGAGAAATGATACGAAAGGTTTTATCAGACTCTAATTTCAGAATGCTTCTTTTTTTTTTTTTTTATCTCCAACTGCATGAGTTAGCCAGTGATGAAGGAAAAGAGAATCCTCCATCATCACAGCATTCTACCTTCAGTTTTTACCTGTCTCTTAATCAAACAATCCTACCACATGGAGAATTCATTCTTTTCAAAGTCAGGTTAAGGGGAAGGGTCTCTAAGAATAAATCAGCAGTTAACAATAGGAACATAAATAAGATATTTCTCTGTGTTCACCCTATCTTTGATTTTTTTTCCTTTCATATATCTTTTGGATGAACCATTTGTTGTTTTTGTTGTTTTCTTTTCGATGAAATTGCCACAAACCTCAGCATTGAATGTGAAATTTTAGAACCCAGAGGTACACCAATTAGAATATACTCAATTACACAGTGACTGTTTCCCTCTTACATTTTCAATGGTTAGGACTGTTTTGAAAGACTATTGCAGGGTTTGATGACGCTTGGAAAACACTTTAGACCCCTGAAGGAAGCAGAGAGCATACCAAAGGATTTCTAATCAAGTAACCACCCTACAGATTTACTTGCTGTAATGAAAATACACACTAGTCACATCCCTGGTCTGCTTAAAACCACCTTTTCATGGCTCCCCACAGTCCATAGGTAAAGGTCATGATTTAGGAGCACTTTACAAACCAGCACCAATCTTCATTACAGTCTTGCTGCCTACTGCCCTCGTTACTTCAAACCCTCAGCACAAAATGCTTTTCCCTAACCTCAATCTAATCTTTCAGGACTCAGCTCAAAAGTTCTCTCTCCCACCATCCAGGAGGTTTTTATAGTTACATCTCTGAGTCTCCATATTATTCATAAACACATTTGCATTAACAATTGTTGCATTTATATATAAAAATTACATATATTTGTTTATTAACAAATTATTTAATGTGTTATTTAAATTTAAATTATATTACATTTTATTATGTATTTATGTTTTATTTATGCTTTATATATGTATGTTTATTTCTCTAATTTATATTTTGTCTATATATTTATATAGTTATAGTGTAAACATTAATTAAATATATGAAATATTATTTAAATGTATTTATGTTTATATTAATATGCATAGATTCATAGATGTATATGCTTTATATATATCCTCATTACTATTTATTTAGAAATTTATTTATATGTTTATATTTATTTGTATTTACAGTATGTTCAATTAAATATTAAAATTAAATAAAATTATTTAATTTCATTTCTACTTCAACTACTAGGTTATAAATTCTTCTAGGTCAAGTATTCAAAATGAGATTCAAACTCAACTCAATACAATGATAATACCTACCTTTACTGAGCACTAACTTCATGCCAGACCCTGAGCTAAGTGGTTTCTGTACATTATCTCATTTAATCTACACAATCATTGAAGGATATTGCTGTTGTTTTTTTTTATTATTTATATTATTTATATTATTTTTTTCATCCATGTTTAAAGATGAAGAAAAGCAGTAACTCACCCCTAGTATTGTGTGCTTAGTTAGGCTTTGAACCCTGTTTTGGTCTTGACTCCAAAGACCTGGCCTTTGACCACTGGGTGATGGGAAAGCAAAGTGAGCGCCATGCATCCTAGTGGGTAAGAGCCAAGCAAGGTTTTGGGAGTCAGATAACCGAGGCACAAGTCCCTAGTCCATTATCTCTTAGTGGCGTGGATCTAGAATATTTCCTTCTTTCATGACCATATTGTGTGAGAGAGACCCAGATGCAGAGTGAATGCCAATTGGCAAAAGGAAAATGCATCAGTAGTTAGTGACAGAAAATTTAGATTTTGTTAAAAAATGGACATTGTTACTTCCCCGATGACAAAACTAAAAAGAACACTGGCTAAAAGTTAAATTCCATTATTTTCTATCCTTTAAATCCTTGCAACTCAAGAAAAGGTAACATTAGCATCACCTGGGAGTTTGTGAGAAATACAGAATCTCAAGCTCCACCCCAGACTACAGAATCAAGTTCTGTGTTTGGAGGAGATCCTCCAGTGGTGCCTACATAGAACATAGCTTGAGAAGTGCTTGTTTGTATCATTCTCTCCCTGACCAATACAATTAAATTGTGATTCCAAATAAGACTTGTTGATTCTCCAACTTTATATCTAAAAGAAATTCAAGGATTACAGGAGAGAAGTAAGGGTGCAAGTAAACCAAGAGTCAGAGTCTAATATCAGGTTGGCTGCAAGCAAGCCATGTGATCTCAGCAAATTATTTTCTCTGTGACTTAAATTCCATCTCTATAACAAGTGTTTTTGAAGGAAGGAGGAACAGAAGGAGATAGAAAAGAGGGAAATTAGTATAGATTATTATAAAGGAGACTTTCTAAATTTAAATATTCCTTAAGTATAAGATTAATAAAGTAAGACAGACCTGACTAAAAATTGTAAGGATTATGTGTCTGTCCTAACTACTGCTATATTTTCTAGTACTTAGTTGGTGCTGTGTAAATATAAACGAACTAATAATGAAGAAGTGATCACTCTCACACTTAAAAATACTCAGAACTCTTTCTCAAACTAGAAGCACCTTCTTCTGTACTCTTGTCATAATTTTTTGCATCCATTGACACTTAAGACAATGTAACAAATTTATTAAATGACATACAATCATTCATAACCCTATCTACTAGTAACATTTCTGCAGATTTTCTCCCCCCAGCACACATCTTTTACGTTGCTAATATCATAGAGTACATAGATTTGCAATCTGCATATTTCTTTACTATATAAGAGCACTGGCATATGGCAGCCATTCAATAGACATTTGTGAATGTGCATAGCTTTCATAATTATTTTAGGACTGCATAATATTTCTTCAAGTTAACATGCCCTCATTTTTAAAACAGGGTCCATAATGTTGAACATGTTGGTGGGTTTTACCTTTTTTTCCTTTTACAAAAGAATTCTACAGTGAACATCTCTGAGAATGTACATTTGTGGGTCTGTCGAGTGACATTTCTTTGACATTCACAGGAGTGGATTGATTGGAACAAAGAGCACATCATTATGGCTCTTGTTACATACTGCTGAATTTTCTTTCTAGTTCCCAGTCTTTAGAATTGTGAGAGAGTTCTAAATTCTCCAGTGGCTGCAGCAAAAACTAGAAGCCAGAAGCCAGCTACTGGTGTCACCACAGTCCTTGAAATGGCAAGACAGACTTTCCCACATTCTTTTCTTTCATAGACAATTTAAACAAAATGGAAACCCTGCACTAGAATTTGGCTTACGGCATCTAATGGATGAAATATTGTGTTACACAAATGACCAGACTTGCTGGATAAACAAGATACATTCAGGGTTGCATTCTTTCCCAGAATCTTTGGAGCATAGATTCTCAATTCTATTTCTAGCCTATTTTTAAAATATCAAAGAGAAGGACCAGATGTCACAATGAATTAATATCCTGGACTTACAAATCTGGAGACATAGGTTCAAATTCTCCCTAGTTGAAAGTAAATATGAGTTTTCTGGCTTCTTGGAGCTCCCTAGTGAATATTTCATTCACCCCCAAATTTGACAGTTTGACAGGATGATCCCAGCATCTTCTTTTCTATGATGACCTGAGGGCTGAAAGCTCAGATGAAGTGAGGCAGGTGCCATAACTGAGCTGAAGGAAAAGCCAGCCTCATCTCCCACTCCCCTCACCACACAGGCCTCTAGGGATTCCTCTCTCCTGTTCAACATTTCCCCATCAAGAGGCACTGAGTTACACAGCTGTTGCTTAAGAGAGACAGGAAATAAAGGGGGAGGAGCTCTGGCCCTTTGACTGACTTAGTGACGGAGAGTCAAAGGCCATCAAAGTGCAGCTGCACAGTCCATCGGCATGGCCATGATACTGTTGCAGTCCATCTGCGCAGAACTCATGAAGGCTCTCCCTTGATGCATTTCCCCTCAGCGACTACTCAAGTCAGTTTCTGAGACCCGCCACAGAGACTATGGCAATGTTATTAACGTATTTATGCTTGATGGCCTTTTCTTCTAGGAGGTCTTCCTGCTAAGTGGGGGTTACATACCCCGTTGTCATGCTCTCCTGGCACCTTTCTTCCCATGCCAGCACTGCTTTTACTGCCTGCAATGGCCTGTACCTATCTGCTTCCCTCTGGGGCCCTAGATTCTACGAGAGCAGAGGATGCACCTACCCACTTCACTTCACTATTTAAAGATCTCAGTAAGGTCTTCTAGATATCCTAGATATCGCTGGAGACACCTCTGGGAAAAGAAGAGTGGCGTGGGAGAGGCAAACTTCATGTAGGAGAGGCCCCCCAATGGGACCTGGGATGAACAGGGAAATGCCCCAGGCTCACTGCCAGCTGGGCACCTCACTCAAGTGAATTTCCCTAGAAACCCCAGTGGGTCCTCACATGGAAAGTGTGGCTGGTGTGATGATAGAAAATGGCAAATGATCTTTTCCTCACAAAGGCAAAGGAAAGGGAGGTAGCATATTAAGCATCAATGCCAAGATGCAACCCAGAATAATTAGACTTCAGGAAAACCTGAACTTGGGAAATTTTGATTAAAAAAAACCCTACATGTACAATCTTACTTCACATCTGCTTTTCTTTCAAGTTACGTTGGATTTTCAATTTAAAGTACATTTAAATGGGCATTTCAAAAGGCAGAAGGAGCAAATTCACACATCTCTCCCAGCAGCTTGCCCATGGGATTCGCCGTGGGGAGAAAGCCTGGCTGATCCTGGGCTTTCTAAAAAGGTGAGCTGTCCACTTTTCATCCCATATGAAGATGCCCTGCTTTTATGTGAGTTCAGCTCTATCAAACTATTAGCATATGTTTCAAAAACAACAACAACAACAAAAAACTATGTCTTTTAAGGCATCGTAGAGACAGTTGAAACATTCTTTCTCTCCCTCCAGAAACCTAGGAATGAATTCCTCACCACTAAGGCAGAGTCCAGGGGAGAAAAGGGCAACCAGCCAGAGAGGAAAAGGGAAGCCAGAGAGAGCCGATCAAGTCAGGCCAAGTTAATAACAGACCTGCAAAGACCAGCCTCCAAGACTCTAACCTGCAGCCACGGGGAAATCCCAAAGAACCTGTCTCTTTATGTTTAATTTTTTTTCCCTGAAAAATATTATCTGGAGCTCTTCCTCTAAATCTCTCGGCACCCTGATATTTGGGATAATTGCACCCACCGCCCTTAAGCTTGGGTGCTAAAATCCCCTCCTGGAGTTGAGTTTTTAAAGGGAGCAGGTTTAAAGCTGTCAGCAAGAGAGGAGAGAAGGCCAAATTGCTCTCATGCTTGAGCCTGTGGCCCAATTTGTTTGTAATTGGATTGGTATGCAGGGAAGATAGAGCTGTCTGGGGGAAATGCTACATGATTCCCTTTAGTAGAGGATAGTACCGATGCTGCTTGTAGCCCAGCTCCAGTTCCTGACTGGTGGGGGAGGGCAGTGAGACCCTAAACTCAGAGGAGAAGGGCCAATTCCTTGTATTCACCAGATAAAAGGACAGCAGGGGATGCCCTTCACCAAATTCAACCCAGAAATCAGAGCATACATTGTAAGGTTTGTGTGCAAAGTTAAGGAATGTGGGCCAAGGAGGAAGCTTGGATGACAGAAGGGAGGAGAAGATGAAGCTGGACAGGATTCCAAGAGTCTAATAGCAGCCCTTTACCAGGAAAACTTTTTTTTTTAATAAAATGAAATTGCTGCAACTTCCATTGCCTTCTCAGTTGAGTTTACATGGCCCAATTGTCAGCCAATAATATAAATTCCATCTGCAGGCCATCACCAGCTGCAGAGCCTGAAAAATGTAGGCTTGGGGAGAAGGAGATTTCAGTTCTACTCTAGGTTTTGCTACATACCATTTATGAAACTTTTGGCAAGATACTTAACCAAATTGAAGCTCAGTCTTCTGATCTGTAAAATGAAAATAATAACTCCTATGAGAATGCTGACTTAAAGGGATCTTGAAAGTCTGAAGAGCCATATTGGGTAAAATTCATGGTCAATCAGCATTATCCCCACCCCTTTATATATGTTCCCCTTTATCTCAGGCACCAGAAATCTGGGAACTACATATCTCAGATTTGCTTTCCACCAAGGTTCTGAATTTGACTTATATTTGACAATGAAATTCATTTGTGAGATATTTGTAAAGGGGAAGAGAGCAAGAGATGTCTCTTCCTCTGTCAACGGTGGTGGTGGTGACTTGAGTATGAGCTTCCAAAGATGTGACCAACATGGTAGCTGGCTGGTCACCTCTAGGCACCAGCCTCAAGGCTGTGGGTCAGTTGTTACTTCCTGATCTCAGGTAGCAACCTGTGTGGCATAACCTGAAAGCTAAGAGTAATCCACCTTACTTTCTTGGTTCCAGTCTTTTCCACAATGTAGTACTTTCTTGGTTCTAGTCTTTTCCGCAGTGTAGTAAGCACTTATATTTGCTTTCTATTCCTATTTGTTTCAGGCAATGGAAGTTGCAGCAATTTCATTTTATTAAAAAAACTTTGTATAGCAAATTATCACAAACCTAGCACCTTAAAACAACACTTATCACACACAGTTCTGTAGAGCAGGTGAGCTCAACTTGGTTCTCTACTCAGGGTCTCACAGGGCTGAAATCAAGGGGTCAGCCAGATTGAGCTCTTATCTGGAGGCTCTGGAAGGAATCTACATCCAAGTTCATTCATGTGGTTGGAAGAATTTACTTCCTTCTGGTTTCAGGACTGACATTCCCCTTTCCTTGCTAGCATCAACCAGGGGCCTCTCTCAACTCCTTAAAGCCACCTATGTTCCTTCCCACAAGGCCTCCTGCATCCTCCACATGGAGTCCTTCTCACAACATCACAGCCAGCAGCAGAATCCTCGTATCAAATCCAACCCCTCACTTTAACTCTGATTTGTTTTTCTGCTCTCACCAGGAGAAAGCTGCCTGCTTTTAAGGGCTCATGTGATTAGATCAGGCCACTTAGATAATCATCTTTTCTTAAACTGAGTCATATAACGTATCACAGGAGTGTTACATTAGCATACTTACAGCTTGTAGGATTACAGTATAAGATCTTTGGGGAACCAATTGATAAACTCTGCCTACCATAGCACCTAATTCCCTCTACTATATCACATCCTGCATGAAAAACCTGGAGTGGTTTCTGTTTTCCTGTACTGAGCCATAAGTGATCTGAGACCACTGTCCGCAAACAAACTCTAAAGTAGAGAAAATATCCCTTAAGGTTTGACAATGGTCTTACCCTTGGAACATGGTGGACCTTTACCCAACAAACATCAGTTCAACAAACAATTATTTAGCAACTGTTATGTACCAGGTTTTGCTACATTTAAGGCAATCAAAAAAGAATAAGAAACCCTCCTACCCTTATGGTCTAATGGGCAAAATAGCCACATTAATAGAGCATTTCAGTGGAGTATAGCATCAGAGATTACAAGAAAGATTAGGCTCAAAGTGGAACACTATCATTTACTCAAGAAATAGTGTTTAGACAACTACTCTGGGTCAGGCATTGGCTTAGGTGTCAGCGATTGGAAGACTAATAGAGCAGGTTCCTCCGTGGAGAATCTCAAGTCTGGTGGAGGAATTGGATATGTAATCACAATAAAATATAATGTTATAATAATGCCTGCAATATTTAGAGTTTTTACTAGCTACCCTACACTATGCTAAATACTTTAAGTACATTATCCTTTTTAACATTTCCTTTAAGCCACGGCTGGGCATGGTGGCTCATGCCTGTAATCCCAGAACTTTGGGAGGCCAAGGCAGGTAGATCACCTGAGGTCAGGAGTTCAAGACCAGCCTGGCCAACATGGTGAAACCCTATCTCTACTGAAAATGAAACTTAGCTGGGCATGGTGGCTTGCACCTGTAATCCCAGCTACTCAGGAGGCTGAGGCAGGAGAATAGCTTGAACCAGGGAGGTGGAAGTTGCAGTGAGCCGAAATCCCACTATTGCACTCCAGCCTGGGTGACAAGAACAAAACTCTGTCAAAAAAAAAAAAAAAAAAAAAAAAATACTTACTTTAAGCCTAAGAGGTATATACAATTATTTTCTAAATTTGACAGAGGAGGAAAATGAGGCTGAAAACAATTAGGTCACTTTTCTAGGAAAAGATAGATCTGAGTTTGCAACCCAGATAGACCCAATTCTATCACTCCCACCCCACCCCCTCAGAGGATTACTCAGGATCATTTCTCACCATTTCTGTACCGCCTACCCCACCCCACCTCCACAACTTACTGCCATTCCCACACACATGGGTTTCACTTCCCACAGCCAACACCTGCACTTTTTCTTGGAGAACTATCTTTTAAGTCTCCTTTGCCCACACAAATGGAGAACCCGAAGTGTCTTAGGAGTGTATGTCCCCTGGGGTGGTTCTTGACCCACACCTGCTGGATATGAGGGTATGAAAACTCCAGTTCCTTTGCCTTAGGTTAGGACAACTCTGAGGCCTGATTTATAACTACCGACTGCCTGCAGATTAGGCAAAAGCTGATCGACGACTTTTTCTGTGATTGTACACTCCCTTGGCTTCTGCCTTTCCCTCACCTCTGCAACCCCCTCCCCACTACTATCCCAGTTTCCTTTAGGAATTTCCTCATTGTGATGGTTAATATTATATTGAGTGTCAACTTGATTGGATTGGAGGATGCAAAGTATTGTTTCTGGGTGTGTCTGCGACGGTGTTGCCAAAGGAGACTAACATTTGAGTCAGTGGACTGGGAAAGACTGACCCACCCTCAATCTGTGCGGACACAATCTAATCAGCTACCAGGATGGCCAGAATAAAAGCAGGCAGAAGAACATGGAAAGATGAGACTGGCTAAGTCTTCTGTCCTTCATCTTTCTCCTATGCTGGATGCTTCCTGCCCTCGAATACCAGACTCCAAGTTCTTCACCTTTTGGACTCTTGGACTTACACCGGTGGTTTGCCAAGGGCTCTCTGGCCTTTGGCCACAGACTGAAGACTGCACTGTTGGCTTCCCTACTTTTGAGGTTTTGGCACTCAGCCTGGTTTCCTTGCTCCTCAGCTTGCAGATGGTCTATTGTGGGACTTCACCTTGTGATCATGTGAGTCAATTCCCCTAATAAACTCCCCTTCATATATGCATGTATCCTATTAGTTTTGTCCCTGTAGAGAACCCTGACTAATACACTCATAAACACTTTAGCACAGATCAGAGGGTCTACCCTGAGACACCGCTGCTCTGACATTTACACTATACCACTATGGGAACAAAGAGGAGTGACTATATCCATTTGGGGCAGTTGGCATGGCATTCCCAGAGAAAGTCATATTTCTGGGTTATAAGCAGAGGTCTGCCAAGGTGGAAAAGTGGGAAAAAGAGCATTCCAGCTGGAGAGGATGGTACACACAAAAACACAGAAAAATGAAGGATGAAGGCAAGTCGAAGGATGGAGAAACAGGTTGGATAGCTGGAGCCAAGGGTAGAGGAGGCAGGGCCTGCAGCAAGTTGGAACCCTCAGGCCAGGAGAAGTACCTAAGAGCATTAAGGGAAATAGACCATGGTCACCTTTATCTTTTTGATTCAGCAAATAACTTACTGAGAGCTTACAATGAAGGTAGGAAACCAACCTAGTCACATGGGAATATTACAATGACAACCACTAAATACATGTGCATATTTAAATTTAAATTAATTAAAGTTAAATTTTAATTTCCCAGTCACACTAGCCACATTTCAAATGCTCAGTAGCCACATGTGGCTAGTGGCTGTCACGCTGGATAGTGCAGGTATCGAACATTTGCATGATTGCAGAAAGTTCTATTGGATGGTGACAGTCTAATCACAGGAGGGGATAGCTATTCACCTTCAATCTAATTTTTCATTTTATGTCTATTTCCTTTTTAGACTTTTTAAAAAGTTACTTCTTCTGCCTGTCTCTTTTAGTCAGAAGAATCTGAGGATTCTTTTGATTGCACAGTGCGGCGGCTGCACAAGCACCTGCATTGGGCAATCAAATCGTAGTAGTAGTTGTCAAAAGATTGCAAAAGGGATTGAAGAAATCCCTTTGAAAATGCACGTGGCCTTTTATGTATTAGATGAGGGAGATGTGCTCACACCTGCCTAGAGAATCCAAGTAGTGGGGTCTGCCTGCCTCAATCTGTTTACCTTATTCATTCTGAATGCATGTAGCTCAAAGCATGTCCTCCCAAAGCAAAAGAATATTCACAAAGGAGACACCAACTGAATTCCTCACCTGGCACTCTGTCATTTCCAGTGCCACACAAATGAAAGGAAACCAGCCACTAGCAAAAGTCATTTCTGAAATCCAGTGGGGAATTTAAAACTCATGATTTTATGAATTTTACATAATAAATTCATAAGAACTGGAATTTTCTTTGAAGAGTTATTTCCTTCTACTTCTTCATCTTCCATTTGATTACAAGAACCAACCAACAAAGTTTTTACTGATATCTAGAATAAATCTATCATAAACAGAAACACTGACCTGTGTTTAATAAGTGTCACTGCAGAGAAATTTAAACCTAACACAGTACAAATCATAATAGTTATGTATTTAAATATTAAATTCACCCTAAAGAGGTAATTTAGTATTTAACTGAGAAAAGAACATGTGTCTCCTTATTTCAGGTACACCTTTCAGGGTTCAAACAAATACCACCCACTTTATGAAAGCTCTCCTCTTTATTATAGTAACAAGAGGAGTTATAAGAGAGGAAAAATGCTATTTTTAAAAATAAATTATCAACTTTCATTGATCGTGATGCCTGTATCAACAGCTTAACTCAGTCTGCTTTATATGACTTTTAGTAGTCAAATAAAGCATAATATTTTTTAAAAGCTTGTAAACACTAGTAGACCAGTTCTTAAAGGCCTGGAACAGTTACTTGAACCCGAAGCTACATAGAAAAGAGATTATATTTTTTCTGGGGCAGAGAAGGCGTCATTGCAATCAATAAGATGTCTTTTACAGTTTTTCTTCTTTTGGGGTGTGTGTGTGTGTGTGTGTTTAGGGCTTGATTAATTCTATTGCCCTTGCACCTGCAAGCAAAAGGGTACAGAATATTCCCACTCTCCTTTTTCTCTAATTCTGCAAGACTAAGGAAGCAATAGCGACCAAGTTCTTAAAGTTTTCCAGCTGATTATAGAGAGGTGGGTTGTGTTCCACATTTTATTCTTACAGCCCTGCCACCAGATGAAAGGAACAGCATAAAAGCATCAGCAAAGCCTGGACTCTGCTTTTCCTGCTCTAACATGCCATCAAATAGAGACAGAGCACTCCACTGATGTAGGCATTCTGTTGTTCGTATTCGCCGAGTTCAGCTAAGAATGTCTGAGATCAACAGGTGGCCTTGCTAATGGAACAGATTCACTCATTGTTTGTGTGTTTAATGAATCATTGAGTTACTGATCAGCAGTGAGCAATGGAAGCTGTTCAAACAGAAAGGAAGCCCAGCAGTGAGGTGGTGCCGCCAACACACTCCTTTGAAGCTCGGCTGGCCCCTGTGGGGAGTGCAGGAGGCTGGGGGTCTACTCCCTACAGTTCCCAGAGAAATGGTAGCAAGAAGACGGTGTTATTTCTAATTGGATGATGAAAGTCAGCCTAGGGGACAGAGACCAAAGGGCCAAACGTAAGAGGAGGAGGAAGTGAAAACATCTGAATCAAAGGTTGAGGTAAAACTGAGAGACAGGTGTTTGCAGTGAACCATGCAGTAACCTTCATCTTGCCCCCTGGTCTTCAGGAAACAAGCAAGTGGGGAAGGACCAAAAGAGGTAAGAAAAAAGCAAAGCTGAAGATGCAGATGCTGATTTTTTTACAAAGAGTTCATGGTACAGTGGAAATTCTCTGTCATTGTGAGAGGCGGGGCTGACCTTCATTGTGGGATTCCTAAGTTACACCAAGCCTTGCCTGTGAGTGGAATTGACTTACGGTGGACTAGAAGTGTAATTAATGAGATGTGCTTTTTAAATTCCCTACAAATAATATGTTTTATTTGTCACCATTAAAAGTTTGAATTTTTAAACAGATTCTTGGACTTTTATCCATCAACTCTTTTAACTTTAGCATCTGTCTCACCCCCAGTAGCTTTTCTAAAACCACTACCTTCACCATGAGACTCCCTAGGTTTTCCCAGTTCAGAGTTGGGCATCTTCAGCTTCACTTTTCTAATGAACACATGATGGAGAGGATAACTAGATTGGCAACCCTCTTCTATGTCTTTCCAGTGCTTTCTGCTATCAATTCAATGGTCACTTCTTCCAAGACATCCGTCTGTACCTCCTAGGTTGAGATTTCTATCATCTTCTTTCAGGCTTGGCAGGCCTATAGTTTGCTCAGTGTAGGAGGTCATCAGAATCTGATTGTTGCTGCTTCTTCTTCTTTTTTTTTTGTTTTTTTTTTTTTAAGTAAAACCAACACAGAAGAGATGAAGGAAATAACCATCAATAGCTCTGACATTAACGTAAACTTCATACCTGGTCTGACACTTTTTAACCATTGAGCACATTTTTTCATGGGTGAAATCCATGCCATGGAAGTTGGTCAGGCAATCTTTGCCCCAAATGTCCTCAGTAATGAACCTGAATTTTCTAAATTCAACCTCATTGTTCTGTAGATCAACAAGGCTCACTTCAAAAACATGACCCTTAAGGCCATAGTATGTAATTTGGGTTTTTGGTGTTTTTCTATATTATATTGAACATAGCTGGTGTTTTCACATCACACCAATCTTAGAAAAGGGCTCAACCACTTTCTCCTTGGATCCCTTTTCAACACCTTTTGTGGGCTGTGTTTTTAAAAGGGAGGGGACATATGAGAGATATGACCAAGTGTGGTCTGGTGGGGAGAGCACCATGCTATCTATCTTTGGAGCACCATTGGTCCCATACTGTCTGTGGCAGAGACTAGCTAAGCTATTCATCAAACCCGTGTCCTTTTTTCCCAACACAGCTAAACCTGTTTCTTAGCCTTTCTGAGAGTCAGATGTGCCCACGTGACAGGTACTGACCACTGGGCTGTGGACCAAAGTGAGGCACTTTACAATCAGGTCTGAATCATAAAACCTCCTAGATGGTCCTCCATGCTTGCTTTTCCTCACCTTGAGCTGCATAGTGATACCTAGGGCTGGCCGTGAAGATCACAGAACTGTCAATCTTGGGTCCCCTTAACCCTCAGGGTGGCAAAGCAGGGTCTGGGGCAGCTGGAGTACCTGGGCTGGGCACCTCAGTTGTAAGAAATCTCCATTTACCCTAGTGTGCTAACTCCTTCTACACATGCCATGAAAGCTGAAAAGTAAGGCAATTTCCCAATAGACCCTGGGATTATTTCCAGTCCTACCCTCCTCAGTTGGAAGTCATCATTGTGCCATTTATACTCTCATCCACCCTCAACAAAGATAGAAGGATGCTCTTCCTGTGCATTCAAGATCTCCTGGGGGAAGGAATGGGACTTTGCTTCCTTGTATTCTCCCTCAGAGATAGAGATGAAGGGGGAAATACAGAAAAGAAAGAAAACAGAATGTCTGTCATATTTCACTAGCCAGTTAATGAGAGGGAATCATGAAGGGGACTCACAATAAGGAGGCCTACAAGGAAATAGCATGACATCTGGGAGAGCCACAGGCCAGAGAACGAGGGTGCCACTTGCCACCACATCTGACTGGTGGCAGATCCTTGGGCTGTAAATCCTAAACAAGAGCCAGACCAGTGACAACAAGCTCCTGTTCCTCCAGCACATCTCTTGCTATGGGTTTGTGCTTAATCAAACCAGCCTCAAATCCTTTTAGAACTAAAAATCTCAGCTATTCCAAAATGAATCTCCTTCCATATGCCCTCTTCAATAAAGCCTTCTTTTCAATTCAAAGAAGGATGTGAAAGCTATTGCTCCCTTAGGCAATGCCATTGCTGTTTGAAAAACCAAGATGTATATACACATATGTCCTGTGTATACATAACTTACAGTATAATTGTCTGATTCTGTATGTTTGTATGTATAGTGGAATGTTAGCTCCTTCTGGACATAGAAGCTGCACCATATGTCCCTGTGGTAGGAATGTGACCTACTCCTGGAATGAAGAGATTGCATTTGATCTGTGACATTAAATAGCCAAACTAAGCACTCTACATTGAGACGATACAAAACTGGTCCATCAGGATATCAACTAGACCCCCACGTTTTTACAAAGAGAGCAAAAGATAATTCTACGATTTTATAAGCCTTTTAAAAAAAATCTTTGAAACATGTCTATAGTGTTTATTATGAACAAACATAGGTCTAAATGCTTTTGCAGCTATTAATCTAATTCTCCATGAGAAGGATATCATTATTATCCCGTTTTACAGGTAGAAAAGCTGAGGAACACATGAAGTAATTTGCCCAAATTCACACAGCGAGTTAGCAGCAGAACTGGGGTTCCAACTCATGTAGTCTAGTGTCACAGGCCGTGTGCTCAGTAATGACACCATGCTGCCCGGTGGCTTTATTTATTTATTTATTTTTTGAGACGGAGTCTTATTCTGTCACCCAGGCTGGAGTGCAGTGGCACGATTTTGACTCACTGCAACCTTCACCTCCTGGGTTCAAGCAATTCCCTTACCCCAGCTTCCCAAGTAGCTGGGATTACAGGTGCCTGCCACCAGGCCCGGCTAATTTTTGTATTTTTAGTAGAGACGGGGTTTCACCATGTTGGCCAGGCTGGTCTTGAACTCCTGACCTCAAGTGATCTGCCCACCTAGGCCTCCCAAAGTGCTGGGATTATAGGCGTGAGCCACCGCTCCCAGCCTCAGGAGCTTTAATAATGACCAAACCTCATCTGTGTTTTCCTCATACCCACCCACACTCTCTGGTCCTCCCCACATTGGAAAAGTGCATAATAAGTCTCACCCAGTCATTTCTCCAGTCTCCTGATCTTATGGATCAAAATCAGCCCATCTGAAGTATGGCCCTAGCTAGGAAAAGCCTTCATGGCAAGTATATAACCTGAACATGGGCTCTTGGTGAAAAACTTTTAGACCTTAGAAAATTTAATTCTTAATGGAAAGCCAATGTTCAAGCTATGGAAAATAGGAATCTATTCTACAAGATTGACTTTGGCCTCCATGATTTTTTAGTTGTGTGAGTCAAAAAGACACTATGATTGTGACATGTTTTAAAGAGTAGGTGCTTCAATATTTAATGACGTTCAATAGTCCCTGTCTTCTAGCATTCAGGAAGAGTCGAGCAGAAATTGGCAGAAACCATGTCAGAAGGTCTCCTGTTCAGTCCCCGCATTACCATGCTTGGCTGGCGGAGATGGAGTGACAGAATTTACCCCTCTAGGCTCTGTTTCTCCATTTTCGAAGTGAGAAGGACAAATTCCATGACTTCTGGAGTCTGATCCTATCCTTGCAGCATTTTGAATTCACTATCCCCATGGCTGCAAGACCACTAGTGATCTGCCTCCTGACAAGCTTTCCAACCTCATCTCGGATCCCTGAGCTCCTGGCTCATGACACTCTAGGCACACAGGCTTCCCTTCTTCCTAAGAACACTAAGCCCTTTCCTGGCATAGGGCCTTTCCACCAGCAATTCCCTCTGCTGGAATGCCGGATCATCACCTGTCTCTTTTGTCATTCAAGTTGCTGGTTAACTTCTTTAATCAACTCTTCTGTGAGCCTGTCCCCAATATCTCAAGCTAAACTAATCTCCCCATCCCAGCACTAGCTCTCCACCCATCCCCCTGATTTATTATTATCTATCACCATCTGATATTCTCTTGCTTATTTCTTTTGTTTATAGTCTGTCTCCCCCCATTAGATATAAACTCCATGTCTGTCTTATTCATCATTTTATCTCCAGTAGCTATGTAAGCACATAGTAGCCACTCTTTGAATATTTGCTGAGTGAATAAATTGAAGAAATGTAGGACTCCTAATGCAGCTAAAATCAGAGCCTAAGAGCGAGAGGCAGTAGGATTCCTTTCTAAGAGTCACATATTGGTGCTACACTTCCCTTTTTTTTAATTTAGTGATTTCAGAATGAAGGTCAGAGTAACTATACACAAGAGTAAGAGTTAGGCTTGTGTGCCCTTTCTCTTCTGTGAATGGATCTCCTACCTCTTGTGAGTAGTTGTAAGTCTTCAGTGGCACCTTGTCTGGTTATACTACCTGTATCACAAACAGAAAATTGCATGTTCCCTCTAGGGAGACCAGCACCTCACTGTGAGGACAGCTGTGTTGCTCTGGTTCTGCAGATTCTGGGTTCTAGATCTCAGTAGAGGTAGGTTCAAGTCAAGCAGTCAGCTGGGCAGAGAAAGGCTGGATGCTGAACTCTCAGGGGTGCTTTTATATTGGCTTCAATGTTCCCTGAAGCTGATTTGACATTGGCTACTGCCCTGGTGCAAAGGTGTTGTTTCTCTCTTAACAGAAGGACTGAGTACCACACCAGATGATAGTGGATATTCTGTCTTGTATCTCTGACCAGACAGAGAAAAGCCTTAGAGGCTTGACAAAGCTGTGTGGAGTTTCTGGGCGGGACACCTACAGAAGCTGCTCCTCCCAGCTCAAAAGGGAGCAGCTGCCTCCTCAGGGCCAAAGGCAGAGTCCCCACCCAGGTGACTCACCAGGGACTAAAGTAGAATGAGGAGGAACAACCCTGGTGAAGTCACGGGACAATGTCAAAGCATCACCACCTGGATTTCAGAAGGGAAGGCTTGGCCCTGGTGTGTGAGGAACCATCTGAACACACCCATGACCCAGGGGTAGAGAGCTGGCTTCATAGTTTTTAATGGTTAATTGACTTTGACTTTTCCTTCTCCCCTCCAACCAGTTTCAGAACCTCCAGGTCTGTGAAGAGACAGATCTCAAATTCCTCCATTCACTCTCCCCAGCCTCCTACATCAAATATGTTATAAAGTAACAACTCAGAACTAGTGATTTTCTATTCCACTCTAAACAGATTTCAGAGTCGGGGACTTAAGCACTTCGTTGCCCCAATATTTGGTTGAGAAGTACTTCCTTAAGTATTAGCAACATATCTCTTGCAGCAACATCAGCCCATTTCTTCCTATTCAATCTAGTGTAAAGGAGCAAAATAGTGAATATCTATATTCTTCATGATCCTTGAAAACAATTAAATCAACCCTTAGCTTTCTGTCTTTATTCATCAAATTTCATGAGAGAACATCCTCCCACCATTATAATCTTTCTGGTCATCCTTTTACAAACTTTACTTCTTTGCATCATGTTTCTAACTATGAAGTCAGAATTGTACATCAAGCCCGCATAAAGTCCTTGGCAAGTCTTGGAGCAACAAAAAGTTTCTTTCCAATTTTTGATGTCACATTCCTGTCCTTTTTGATCTGGAAATGCATGGCTGACTTACATTCAACTTGAATTTAAACTTCAGGTCTTTTCTTGTCATATAGCCTCACCTAATTCTGCCCTAGACAGCATTAACTACATTAGTTTTTTGTCTGTGGATATACTGACCTTGTCCCAGTCTTACCTCTTTTCAGATGGTTGGCATCCTACATTTCCCAAGGTTATTTACATTTATTTTTCAATCATTGAAAATTTCAGAAAACTCAGACTGCTAAGAAGACATACCTGCACATCATCTGACAAGAACATGGAACCATCTTGGCACCAGGAAGATACAGATGTGGCCAACCCAGACTTGCTCCCTAACTTTCACCCTGAGCTTGTGATACACATAAGTTGTTTCAGAGTTCCCATAGTGATGTTCTCACCTGTTATTAGATCCATTCAGGCCTCACCTAGAGAATAGTTGTTGGAAATCTATTCTCAGCTTCATTTGTTCTCTTGACTTATTCTCGCTTCCATATTGCTCTGCCTGTCTAGATACTTTTTTTAACCTTATATAATGACAACTCAGGATGAATGATTTTCTATGCTATTGTAAGTAGATTACCGGATCAGAGACTTAAGCACTTTGTTGCCCCACTATTTCGTATGTCATACTACTTGTCCAATTCTTTTCTAAACATTATTAACTGTATTAGGTTTCTATCCCTAGGTAGACTGTCCTTTTCCCAATTTTATTCTGTTTCAGATCATTGTCTTACCAAATTTATTAAGTTTACTTACACTTTTTTTTTTCCCTTGGAGGTTTTCCAGACTCAGAAACCTAAAACTGCCTGGGGTAGTCCCAGCTTACATTTGTACTCTCAGCATAATTATTACAGAGTTTCCTTTCACTCTCAGAAGAATCTTACTTTGGATGGTAAATTATATGGTCACCCTGCTGGGCTTTCAGACTGACTTGGAACCACCCCACACACCTGACTAAGGGTACCTCAACTTCTTCTAGAACTTCAATTAGAGACTACATGTGGTCTTTCCTCCAGGACCAGCTTCTGGTGGTCTGGAAATGAGTATCTGACTCCTGGCAGGGGTGCTGTGGCACTGGCTAGGACATTAAGCTGAGCTTCTCTCTAAGCTAATGGAGTACAGGAGGGTTAGATGATGATTACTCTGATTCTGTGTGTACATCATAAAGATGCAAAGGAGTGGAGCAATTAAAACTGGAACTTTGGAGCAGGACTGCTTAAGTTCAAATCCTGACTCTGTCACTTTAATTTTATATCATTTAATTGGGGCCTATAAACCCATGTACATGTTCTTTATTAAGAGATCTTTGAAACAGAGTATTTATACATGCACAGACCCACACTCATTTAGTTGTATTTGTGCTCTACCATTTGCAGATTTCCCATGTCACAAGATCTAATAACATGGACGTGGCATGGATGACTCAGCTCCAAGCCAGTTTGTCATATCATGATAATTCATGGGACAGTAAGTTTGGCAAAATTTCTCAGCACTATGACTGCCTCTCCGCAAGACAGACACAACAACTATTCCCCCTCTGGATGTTCTGAAAAAGCTGAATTATGTCATTCATTTATTCACTCACAAAGCATATGTTCTTTATGGAGCTCTCAGCCATACAGCATCAAGGGCAAGAAAGAATCTGAAGAAAATAATGTCCATGCTTAACCTCAAGTAGTTTGTCACTGAGCTGGAAATAATAGAAGTATGAACACAAAATTTGAATGACCATGCAAGACAATGAAGCCAAAAATGCAAAACAATGAAAGCAAAATGAAATATAATAACTAAATGTCAGATGACCTCACATAAGACCTGTAGAAGCTCAGAAAAGAGAACCTAGGAATGAAGACACCAAGAGAGTCAAGACCTAGAAGAAGATGGAAGCTATGAATCTGGGAAGAAAAACATAAATTTTAGACATGCATTAAACATCAGATTCAGACTAACTCTAGTATCTGGCATCAGCTTCAACCTTGGCTTCTAGAAAGCCAAATAGCTACTTCAGTATCATTTTTTAGTATCCTGGAACTTGTAAATGGTCAGTGATCCTGTGATTGTGCAGCTTAAAATCTTATCTGATGAGCTCAACAACGCTAGGAAGATGACAAAGCCATGTCATTTGGAGTAATTTTTAAAATAGATGTGCCAGCTTTTTATTCTGAGAAGTAAATATGTTAGAAAAAACAACCCTTATTATCATTTCATAAAAGGACATTTTACACCAAAACATAGATATGACATGATCAGATTTAATTTTAATATCTCAATATTCACTTTCAAGTATGGGTAAGTATTCTCAATATCACTGGAGTTTTTAAAATACATTGTTTTGTTTTATGCTATAACACATAATATAAATGCTATAAGATTAATTAGTAAAGCAACTGACTGTACTGAACAACTTAATATCAGTCCATTGAAATATAAAAATATATTAATGATTATAAAAGTAAAATGCTTTACTAATTCATTATAATCATAATAGCTAGTAATTTCTGTAAAAAATTAATTATCACTTTCTACTATATAACTATAAAAGAATAGAGTTTGGCAGCATAAATGTTAAGAGAAAGTACATTTCCTCAGTAAATTAGGAAGAATACTGTATCTTTTTCGAACACATGCTTATAAAAATTTAAATAGTCATATAAGACAGAATAAAAGAGATTGGGTTTGTTATAATTCTAATCTTCAAATAATTACTGCACTAGTGAAAAAACTTTTTCCTAGTTACATTCTCTTCACAAAAAGTGATATTGTTAAATGTAATTCTTCTGTGTCTCATGTAGCAGCCATTTAGACAAGCAGAAACAACCAAGCATCTTATTTTTAAGTTTGGCAGCATTTAGGATTAATTACGAATTCAAGTAAGTTTCTGCTTTACCTGGTTCCTGAGGGATTTCTGGTTCCCAAACAGTGATTACTGCAGTAAATCTTTTCAAAGACACATTTACAGAATGAAAAAATTAAGAAAAAATGGTGTTACATAATTGTCATTGTCAATGAAACAAACATGAAGATGCCATGAATGATTTAGAAATCACAGCATGTCTTGTTCGCACATTTCATGTGTGTGCTCAGAAAGAAATTATGGGACAGGATAATGTAGTAGGAAAACTGGTAATCAGCAGGAAAATGGTGAGCCACGGTGATCAGCTTTCTTTAGCCAAAGACAGACTCCTTGATGCATGAGATTTTAGAAGTGCTATCTACTTATACAAGGTATGCAAACAAGATGGAAAGATGGGATAATGGCTAATACATGCCCCTGCCTCCCCCAAAAAAGAGTTGCTTGACAAAAGAATGTCTAACCCTCTGTTTTACAGAGAGCAGTGCCAACATCACAGGACTTCCTGCCACCAAAGACTTACTCCCTGTCTGCAGGAAGGGCAGTTTGTGTGCTGAAACCTTCTAAAGAAGTAGCAGATACAGAGGTGCCTTGAGAGGGCAGCAGCTGCTGCAGGGTACCTTCTCCAGAGATCCCCAACTATTCCACTCCAGGATGTGCCTAAAACGAGAGCAAAAACACAGATGGAAATTCTGAAATGCTTTCATTATCTGGAAATCCAAGTATCTTGTCCCACTGACACATTTTTATATCCAAATGTTAAGAAAAAATTTTTGTCTCAAGTGATTGTGGGAAGCAGCACAAACACGCAAAATACTGGAAATAATTTAAATGAGAACAAAAATCTTAAATTAGCTTTCAAAGAGAGTCAGAAAGTAACTTCTGCAAATGGTTTTTTCTTTCAGTAATCACTTATTGAGTACCTATGTAGGATGGAACCTGGAACCATACTGCCTGGGTTCAAATCATAGCTGGGTCACTTGCTGGCTGTATAACCTTGGGTTAGTTATTTGTCTCTCAGTTTCCTCATCTGTAAAATGGGATTAACCATAATATTCACCTTATATGGATGTCTTGAGGATTCAGTGAGTTAATATTTGTAAAGCACTTAGAATAGTGCCTGGCACATAACACGTGTTATATACTGTCTTTTAAAATAAGATGTACCATGCACTGTTCTAGATGTTTGGGTTAGAACAGTGCACAAAGCACTTTTTGTGAGATTATTTCAAAGAAATTAATCATCACCATCAATCAAATCTTCAAGTCCAGGAGCTGAAGAGAACATAATTCATTGTTTCAGCTGATTAGTTTTAGAGAGAAAAAGCTTAATAATTCGGTGACAATGTGACTATCAGCTATACGTCATACTGGCAGATTAGCCAAAAGATATCTTGATTTTTATCAATTTCAGTTGAAATGAGCGAATGCTGAATAAATGTTGATTAAATTAGATTGAAGACAAGCTGCTAAGAAGACAGAACCATGCAGTGCCATGGAAGAGAAAGTAAGGAAAAAGGGACACATGACAAGGACATGACCATCAGGAAAACTAAGAATGCAAGATAAGAAAAGGACAATGGTTTGATGGCTTAGGGGACCCTGGTGGCCTTCAAAAAACCAATTTCAGTAGAAGTACTGGGGAATGAGATTACTGGAGGTTAAGGAGGTTGCTTTCTAGGGAATTTGGGAGGCAAACAAAGAAGCAGATGATACCTGAAGATGTTAGCACGTTTAAAAAAAAAAAAATCCTCACTATATGAAAAACACAACTGATTAGAAAGGAGGCATTGGAGAAGGAGAAATTTTTTTTAAAAATATATAGAAAGTAAGGGATATAACTGATGAAGATTCCAGAGGAGTTTAAAGGGGCATGAGATTAAAAACCCTGGCAGAGTAATCATGGGAAACAGTGAATGGGAAGGAGCTCAGATCAGATGTTTTTTATTTTCTCGGTAAAGAAGTCCATAGGAGTAAGGAGATAGAAGTCTCTTTGGGCATTTAAGGAACATGGGAAAATTTATTACTACAGTTATGGGGGATATGATACAGCATTAATTCTCCATGAAGAAAAGGATGTCCCATTAACCCTGAATGCCCAAGTGAGGTCAGATAGCAGGGATCTGTGTTGGATCCAAGCACAACTTCTTGTAAGGATTCACTTCCTGAAATGGTTAACAATAGTATGTATAGGGATCATAGGCTTGGAAGAGTCAAGTCTGGAGCAGGGGACTTTCCACACCAAAAGATTTTTCCAGCTGACTCAGGCTAAGAAAGAACAAAGTGAAGACAGAGGTGTGGACAAATTTGGGAAACAGGTACGGATTAGGAATTGGAAGACATACAGTGGCTTGGTGGGCATGAGGTGGGATGACAGGGCATTATTTTCAGAAGGACAGTCAAGGAGTATAAGATCCTGGAGATGCCAGAAAAAAGAGAACCAAGAATCAAGTCTTGAAAAATGTGCAGAAGATAGGGCAGAAGGGAGTCTACTGAAGATGCTACAGTGAGAGAACTGTCAGAGAGACAGAAAGGCAAAACACAGCTACGCCATGGAGGTCAAGGAGAAAGAAGACTTTACACAGTATACTTACAAACAATAATCCCAACAAACATGTGATGTTATATAATAAATGATTACTCAACGCTAGTGGTGAAGTTAGCACAGTACACTTTTATAGGCCCTGCCGTAGTAAGTTTTCTCAGCAACCCAGTTAGGCAAGTACTATCACTGATATTTTACAACAGAAGAAAGCATAGCTGTGGGAAACATCTTATCCAAGGTCATACCACATGAGCTCCTAACCTTGACCATGAACAGCTTTCTATTTTAATAACCAAACATTATGTCTGAAGCAGTTGCTGTATTACTGCAATTGTTTTTGCAAAAACTGTACCGTATCATGTGTATGTATTACCATTATTATATTTCAGAGCAGATAACATAGAATTCAAGGAGGACTGAGACCAAAGGTTATCACTGGATTTGTCCATTAGGAGATGGTTAGAAACCGGCAGAGCAGAGTATGGGGATAGAGCACATTATTGAAAGACAAGACTGGGGAAGGACAAAGAAGCCACAGGGGGTGGGGTCAGGAACATGGGGATTGAAGTTTGGCATACGTGGATTCAAATCCAGGCTGAGTCACTTAGTTGTGTGATCTTGGGCAAGTTACTCCTTGTTAATTAAGCTTCATTTTCCTTGAGTGTAAAATGATAATGATAATAATATCTACTTCAACGAGATTGTTCTAAGAATTAAACAACACAATTTCTATAAATATTTTTATTCAGTGCTTGGCTCACAGTACGTACCCAATAATGTTTTTACTATACAAACTGCATATATAATTATACGTTTAACTGTAATTACTATATAACCTATACTATTATCTGTGAACTTTAAAAAATTCCTTTTTCTAGGTGTTCATGATATAGCCATGTTTTGTTTATCCTCCTACTGCCTCTCTGATCTCTGGTTTCTTGAATTAATGTAGTTAATGTTATGTTTCAGAGCACTTTCGTATAAATTAGTTTTTTTTTCAGACAAAACTTTGGGAGGCAGTTAGAGCAAATTTAGATACCTTTTCTAGGTAAAGAATTATCTGTTCTGATTAAACAAATATTCTGCTTTATAGAGAGCTATCATATGTACCATGCACCAATAATTATTTTTCAAATAAATATTGAATAGAACACATTTACTAAAACTGTGCTGCCCATATAAACACTTGTAGGTGATTTGGAAGGTCAATTTAGGAGTTTTATTATCTTCACTATGTATGCATCATCATTATGAGCAATAATTTTCATCTTCCCATAGATGTTCAGAATACCAGTTATACTTCTGGTAACAGAGTGTCTAACACCTGTGAATATAAATATGTATAATATACACTTACATGTGCAATGACTTCAAAAAGATCAAGTCCTTAAAACACTAAACATATTGTAGGGAGATCAACTGTACTCATACTCAAGGCTAGCATTTGGGATTAAGGAAATACCTGAAGTCACGAATAACTTTTGGAGATCAACACCAACCTTCTAGGTTGTTCCTCCAGATCAGGGAGGTATGAGTTCAGCTAGGTATGGGAAAAACAAAGGATGACCTAGAAATTAAGCACATCTGTTATATTATTGAGACATCAGTATTTAACTTTTGGAACAGGAGGCTACGTTTCAGATAAACTTCATTTTTTAAAAATCCTTATTAAGGACCTCTAAACACAGGACCAAATTCTGTCCTTGAATTTTTAAACAAAACTGGGTCTGAAATCAATATAGGCACTGTTAGAAAGGATTTGAGGATTGAATTAGGGAATAGGATTTGGCTCCTAGGACACAAACCACGCTACTAATCCCAGAGAAAGGATTTGCCTGTTTAAAGGATTATAAATTTTTGAAACGCATATTCTGTTGATAATACTTTTCATTTCCTGCAAATCAAATTACTGAGGGATATTTTCATTGTGAATGAAATTGGACAATGTTTTTATTGTTGTTTTAGTTTTCTTTGTTTCAAAGGGTACTAAATTTCTAAATGATCAGACGTGAAGTTTCATGGCCCAAAATGGCTACACATTTGTAGACTCAAGCAAATAAATTAGAAATAAAGCCTACCAGCAAACCAAAAGAATTACATCTAAAAGCAAGTCTCCTTGATTTCTGATACTTACACTTATGAGAATGAGAAAATGACGATAGCACAGAGAGATCGTGGGCATGGAGGACAGGTCCTGTAGGCTCACTTCATGGGCTTTTTCACACCCTGACTACTTTCCACGCTGGACTCATTTTACTTTAGTGAAACAACTGGCTGTAGATAATGTTAAAAGATAGGACTTTGGTAACAGGAGAATTCATGGATTCTTGAAATTCCTGAATGGAACTGGCTCTCCAGAAGCTACTTGCAGCTCAAAAGAGATAGAGAGAGAGAAAGCAAGCCAGAGAAACATTTGAGGTCATATAACACTTTGTCTCCAATGTTCTCAAGGCCTCCCTCTGTGCACAGACCTCACTTTGAAATTACCACCTGTCACAGGCCTAGCAAATCCACTCGCCAGAGACCATGTCTAATTCTTTGTTTTAAAGGGCACCCGATGGTTTTCTCCAGAGAAAACCATCATCAGCGGCAGCAGCATCCTATTTTATTTACACCAGCTTAGCATAGGACCATCCCCACAATATAACAAGAAAGATTTGACCCTGTGGGCTTTTTCCTGTTCTAAATTTTCTTCTGTTGCTTGGACAAAAGGTCCATCATTTCTGAGAAGAAAAAAGGGAGGATGGGGCTGGGTAAGGAGACTGCCAGAGTAACAGTGTAATGCTATTAGTCTGAATTCTCCCATGACGGAGCCCTCGCTGGGAAAGACAATTACAGGCAAAAGGGTGATAACCTCACGAGGCAATAACCTCCTGAGAGATCCTGTGCCACATGTACAGGTTATTAATCTCAGGGAAGGAGCCAAACTTCAGGGGCCCTCTCAGAACCAACTCTTTCAAGGTTTGCCCATCTCTAATGAGCTGGGTGTTTTTTGCCATCGTCTAACCACATGATTTCCTTAATTCTTAGCTGATTGCCTAATGGCAAAGATAAATGTGGCTTTTTCCAGCTGCTTCTAAAATAGGTTCAAGGTTGAATTAATATGAATGGAAATATTTCTGTTCATGTAAAGGGTTGGAAGAAACCACGTGTGGGATTTGCTGACACCTGCTAAAATGTACACCGTGTGTCCTACATGGAGGACACAAGAGTGGCAGAGGTGGAATAATGACTTACTGGAGCCCAAGATTCCTAAGATGGTGAAATTCCACCAAATTCATTCCATTTCAGCAGGAGCTGGAATATTCAAAGATTCAAAAAATTGGACTTTGTTATGAAGGAATCTTTTCAGAAGTCTTGACTCTCATCACATACTCAATGTTAATTACCACCTGTGTGTAGAACAATGTGAATTAAAACTAAAGAAACAAACAAAAAACTTGCCTTGCTATTCTGCCAAAGGACCGCATAATCTAACGGGGGAGAAGTGGCAGCCACAGACCAAAGAACACACAAGATTTCGAAGATGATTATTCCAAGTGAAAACACACAACTGATAAACAAAGTCCATGAGGGCTGAGTGGAAATTGACAAGAGCAAGGGGAGTCAGTCAGGAACAACTTTTCCGGAGAAACTTGAGGTTCAGATTTGAGAGGATAATATGGCTGAGAGAATAGGAGAAAATAAGTTTTCCAGAGGAAATGAAGGAAGACATGGAATCACAATCAATTTCGCCTCTTTGTTCTTTTCTTTTAACCTTAACTGCAACCTTCCCCATAGTAAGCAGAGGAAGAGTAGATATTGTTTCTGTGGTTAAGTTACAGAAAGTGTGTTGCTTGCTAGGTACTGCAACGCACTTTTCTGTTAGTGACAAGCAAATCATCGAAGTGTTCAAACTCAATTTTAGCTCTTATAAGAGGATAGACATGGGTTTTTAGGAAAAGGTTATCATTTGCCTTGTTATTAGCTCATCTTTGAGCCCCAACATGTGCCTTTACTACTTATCCCAGTGATTCTTTCAAAAAATTATTTAATAAATCAAAATATCCCATAAGTCAGAATATCTTCAGGTTGCTGATTTACCTTTGACTTTCATCTTAACCAATTGTTTTAAATTCCCCCCTTCTCCTCTCATCTATTGTGTATAAATTCAGATTAAAATTTAGTTAAATTCATAAATGCTCATTTGATGTTCCTGTTATTTGTGTGTCTAAGACTGATACTAATAATGACAACAATGTATTTGACAATTTCCAAACTGCAAGCCCTAGGCCCAGTCGTTTGTTTTGTTAGTTTATTTAACCCTTATAGCAAGGCTAACCAGTGCTTCCAAAATCCCAATGGATATTAATCTTTGGGAATTGAAAACAATTAGAATTCCCAGAAAATCTTAGAAATTTCTGAAATCATAAGTTATTCTGTATTTTAGTAGTGTTTACCAAGGGAGAAGTAATATTTAATATTTTAATAGTTGTTTAGATTTTTTTGGTTTAGTGGTGTTTTTTGTGAGTTGGTGGGATTTTGTTTTGTTGGCTTGTTTTTATTTTTTAGTATTTTATAGTATTTATGAAGAACTGTGGTTTATAGTTAATATTCAAAAATTAGAAAATGCCTGCAAAAATTATTAGATAATGCTAACAAACCTAACGTTTGGATCCCCTAGCAAGATTAACAACTCACACAAACTGATGTGTCAAAATTGCTAATTTAAGGACTTATTTTGTTTCCAAATGTGTTATTTCTTGAAACACCATTCATAGGATTTGTATAAAGTATACGATGCATATGAACTTACAGACATTTATTTATAAGAATGACTCACCCTTAGTCACAAAAAAAGATCACAAACAAGCTCTTATAACATGGTTAGTTGGTTTTCTATTACTGCATAACAAATTACCACAAATTTAGCAGCTTTGCACAACATAAACATATTATCTCATGTTTCTGTAGGTCAAGGTCCACAGGGCCAAAATCTAAAAGTGTCAGCTGAGACTGCAGTTCTCACTGGGAGCGTGGGGTCCTCTCCAAGTTCACTGGATGCTGGAAGAATTCGTTTCCTTGGGGTTGCAGGACTTAGGTCCACATTTTCCTGCTAGCTGTTGGCTGGGAACCACTCTCACCAATTAAAGGCTGTCCACAGTTTCTTGTCGTGTGGTCCCATCAGGCAGCTCACACCCGATATTTTTCTTTCTTCCAGACCAGCTGGAGCACGATTCTCCACCTTCCTCTCCAGCACCAGTCAGGGAGAACTCAGGTTTTAAAGGGTTCAGGTGATTAGGTCAGGCCCACCTACCTAATCTCCCCGTCTTTCGGTAAGCTGATTTGATTCTTTAATCGTATCTCCAAAATCCCTTTACAGTGGTACTTTTACTGAATAAGGAAAAGAAGGTGTGTATTGGTGCCATGGCTCACATCTATAATCCGAGCATTTTGGGAGGCCCAGGCAGGTGGACCATTTTGAGCTCAGGAGTTCAAGACCAGCCTGAGCAACATTGTGAAACCCTGGCTCTACTAAAATGACAAAAATTAGCAGGGCATGGTAGGGCACATGTAATCCCAGCTACTCAGCAGGCTGAGGCTGGAGAATGGCAGGATCCCAGGAGGCGGAGGTTGCAGTGAGCTGAGATCGTGCCACTGCACTGTAGCCTGGGCGACAGAGAGAGAATCTGTCTCAAACAAACAGATCAACAAACAAACAGAAGGTGTGTGCACACCAGAAGCATGGAAATTTGAGGCTGTCTTAAAATTTTGCCTGCCACACGTAGCAACAGCCACCAGCCACAAATGCTGGCCACCTCTATAATTTTAAATTATTTAGGAGTAACATTAAAAAGGAGGGAAAAGGCAAAAATAATATGTCTTTTAGCCTAATATATCCAAAATATTATAATTTTGATATGTAATAATAAAATAATTATTAATGAGATATTTTACCTTCTTTTTTCCATACTAAGACTTTAAAATCTAATTCATATTTTATGCTTATAGCACATTTCATTCAGGCTAACCACATTTCAGGTACTCAACAGCCATACATTGCTGATCAGGATTGGATGGTGGCTGCTTTTCTCCTGCATGTGACTGTCTCATTTCCAGAAAAGCCTACCTTAATTTTCAACTCTGAGGGTCAGCGGTTCTTGTTCTTGCTTTCAGTGTGACATTGGTGGCTGTCTTCAAGCTCATAACACGTCTATGTTGATTATTAAGCTTTAATTCTCACAGAAGAACTATGATAGTTTTTCCTGTTTTTCTGATTTCTCAACTGATGTTTATGGAGTGCAAGATTAATGAAAACACACATTTACTGAGAAATTCTGAGAAGGAATTTCTACATGGAAATACTATGAGATACACACTGCAAAAAGTAACTAAGGCTCAAAGAGGCTAGATTGTTGCCCCAGATTTTTATACAACTAGTATGACTGTCTGATCATCCTCTTGGCTACTGTATTGTATTGTTAATTCTTGTGTAACTAGAAGGACAAGCCATCTTTCCTCTTCACTCCTCATTCCCAGTGTGTTAGAGGGTAATTCTTGTCTAAGACTTTAATCAGAGGCATACTTGTGAACAGTATTTTCTATGCTTCAGCTAATCCTTAGATGTGCAAAGGAATATCCTGAGATAAATTTTGAAGTGAGGGCTGGAGATTGTGGAATTGTTCTGCTTAAGAACATAGAGGTAAAGCTATACATTTAGTGGTTAGTCAATTTTCAATAAGAGTGCCAAGACAATTCAATGAGGAAAGAAAAGTTTTGCAGCAAATAGAGCTGGGACACTAGATATCCACATGCAAAAGAGTAAATTAGACCCCCTACCTCACACTACCTACAAAAATTTACTTAAATGAAGCAATGACCTAATTATAGGAGCTAAAACTTATAGGAGCTAAAACTATAAAATTCTTAGAAGAAAACGTAGGCGTAAATTTGGCAATTTCTCAAGAAGTTAAATAGCGACTTTAACTATTTATTGAGTAGCAAACCAGGAATTCTACTCGTAGGTATATACCCAAGAGAACCGAAAATATATGTTCATACAAACACTTGTACACAAATGTTCACAGCAACATTATTCCAATAGCCAAATGTTGGAAACAAACCAAATGTCCATCAACTCGAGGTCCAGGCCCACGTCAGTGTATTTAGCAATGGTTTTAGACTTACAGCATGTTAATTTGCAAAATGGAGAAGGATAACTTGTTGCATAAGAGGTTTTCTTTTCTGCTTTATCAACTTTAGTAAATTAGTAAATAAAAAATCAGTAAATAAATGAGGTATGTCCATACAATGGAATATTATTCAGTCATGAAAAGGAAATAAGTACTAATACACACTACAATGTGGATGAACCTTGAAAACATTATGCTAAGTGAAAGAAGCCAGAACCAAAAGACCAATATTGAATGATTCCATTTATATGAAATGTTTAGAACAGGCAAATCCAAAGATAGAAAGTAGATTAGTGGTTGCAAGAGCTGGGAGCTAGGGGACTGAAGACTACTAAAGAGTATTAAGTTCCCTTTTGGAGTTATGCAAATATTCTAGAATTACATAGTAGCGACTGTTGCACAACTTTGTGAATATATTCAAAACCATTAAATTGTATACTTTAAAATGGTGAATTGTATGAATTATGTATCAATTAATAAAAAGGGAACATAGAAGAACATGTCTTTCGTTCCTGAGAGAGACTTTTAGAAAAGGAAACAGGAGCAGGAAGAGAAAGAAAGAGCATCTAGGACAATGTGGCTGGGGACTCAGGCTTACTTGCAACAAGGAGCAAGGGGCATTTTGAGATGAAGACTGTCCAATATTCAGTGTTAAGATGTTGCAATAATAAATCATCTCAATCTTACCTAAACTCCAGTGAAGTCTGATAAATCCATAAAGACCTTTTATAAATGAGTGTTTAAATATTTTATTTGTTGCTTGCTTTGGTCTTTTTCTGTGTGAATGTGGTGGGGGTAGAATTATGTCAAAACTCTGAGTTCCAAGTGTAGGCCAATATACCGTGGAGCAGTAACATAATGTGAGGGATGATATGACTATCCTCAAATGGAACTAAGGTGAGCAGCTGGAACCTGGAGTCAGTGGTGGGCATAAGAATGTGAGCCCTGGAAATGTGCAGACATCCTGGGAAAGGAGCTTGACTTCCCACAGTGATGGAATGGAGTTTCTAGGTAATATTTTCTAAATCATAATGATGACAGTGACTCCAACAAATGAGTGAGTAATCAATAAAACTTAGTCTAAGAATGGTTAATACTGATTCTTTCCTATGAGATTTAGAGCATACCTGCCCTGACGAGAGCTATGTGGATTTCAAATATCTAGACCTCAGTTTTTCTGTTTCTATGAATTAAGAAAGTTGGTCTAGTTCCTTTTTCATCCCCCAAATTCTTGTACACTGGGCAAATAAAAATTTGCAGCTCAAGTTTTACAAGCCCAAGCTTTCTGGATTAAAAAATACATATATGCTACCAACAAATTACCCTCAGATCCATAAAATTCAAATCAGTTAGTTGGGAAAGTCACAAGGATGCCAGCAAGTACTTGCTAATAGAGAAAAAAAGCAAAGTTCTTTTTCAACTGGACACCCAGCGTAGGGGAGAACATCCTCCTTACCTACAAAGGAATTCTTAACAACTTGAGGTCCAGGCCCGTGTCAGTGTATTTAGCAATGGTTTTAGACTTACAGTATGCTAATTTGCAAAATGGAGAAGGATAACTTGTTGCATAAGAGGTTTTCTTTTCTGCTTTGTCAACTTTCCTCTATCTGAAGAATGATATCTTACAGACAGCCTTGTTCCTATAACCAAACACTCTCATATGAACTAATTCTAGAGAAATTCATATTGTGTTGATTTCTGTCCCTCTCTACTTAAAAACCACAAAAAAATGGGTACAGTGGTCAAGAACATGGCTCTCAGGTCAGAAAGGTCTTCTTCCATCTAGAATGCCAACTCTGTGAGAGCGAGAGTTCTGTCATTCATCATGACATCCCCAGTATCTACCATAACGCCTGACATAAGTTGTTTAATAAATGTTTGTTGAATGAATGGTTCAAATATCAATTCTACCATGATGACTTCATTGACTGAGCCTCCATTTCCTCATCTGCAGAATGGAGATAATAGTACCTCCCTCATAGAACTTTCTGTGGTATAGGCTATTCAAGGAGCTTAGCACAGGGCTGGCATGCAGCACTCATTCATGGTGCCTATTGTTGCTATTTTTAGAGCAACCTGTCTTTGAAACATTTTTGGGGACTCATTATGAAAGAGTCTTTTAAAAAGTGGACAGCTTGTCACATGACTCCAACTACTAGAGGATTATAAGGGTAAAGTAATGTATGTTCAAATCAAAGCTCAACCTAAATAATTCAGAGGGAATTATTTAGGTTGGGAATTTGTTAATGAAGAAGCCACTGTTTGCACACAATGAGAGACCTAAGACTGAAGGGGCAAAAAAATACACTTTAAATTCTGTTCTCACATAGACCCTCAGAAAGTACTCTGGGGAGAAAACAAACACCATTCTCTTTATTCACCTCCTAATATTAGCATGGACCCTACAACATCCTCCAGACTTAATTCCCATTTTATGCCTTCAGAAACTTCAGTAGAAATCAGGGGTTTTGATGGGATATCTATGAATGAAAGAATCTCACTGCTTTAATTTATACCACAGAATGTCTGATTGTTCAGTTTTGCAAATTAGCAAGTGAACAAACCAATTTAAAGAAATAAAGACAATACCACATAAAACACAGTCCTCTTATTTATCTTGACGAGGCATGGTTCCATTTTAATGATTTATGTTAATGTTTTATTGTACAGTGGTTATGCCCCCAAGTGCATTTTATAAGACTAATGAAGTCTTAGTAATCCCAGGCGTCTTCTCCAATATGTTCTTATTATGTCTTTGCTGAGAACGCTTGTGGGGAGACCACCACCACTGTGTGAGTAAGGAAGTTTGTGAATTAGTGAAATGAGAATCAGTCAAGTTCTACAGTAGTGAGGGATCCACAGGCAGTTCCAGTGGGATTCTGCATTTTCACACAAAAATGGTCTATTGGTCTTCATTACAATGAGAGATGAGCAACTCTGCTGTGTTTAGGGTTCATCAAACATCAAACCCTTTTTTTTTCAAATGTTTTGGGTTTGCCAAAATCCAAAACACGTTTTGCCCTCAGCATTTTTCCCTTCATTTTCAAACCCCTGTGTATTTTAAGGGAAATTTAATCCTTATGTTTCTGACTCATTTACACTTAACACGTGAACATGTTTTTTCATAAGACTTATTTGAAGTCTATGAAGCCTTGTAAGTCTTCTAAAGCCCTTTTTCCATAGTGGCAGGAAGCTGTGTTTTGCAAAGTTATGTGAACTTGAATCCTCAATGAGTGGAATTGGTTTGAAACATAAGATTTTTTAAGACACAATGTTAAATTGAGTTAAACTTGGTAAAACCCATCCTCTCTCCCATAATTGCTATCCTATATTTTGGTGCATAGCTTTTAACAATAAAATAACTGAGGCTACACAGCAGTTATTCTTGAAATTTCTGTGCTATATCCGGCAAGCTGGATTTCTATAGAGGAAGAAGGAGCTGAGGTCATTTGTTGCTGTGGCCAGTGAAATGCAGTTTAAGTTCTAGACTTTCTAATTTCTAATCACACCCTCCCTGGAAGCCACTGTCTCCTGGATGTTCAGCTAAAAGACTCCCCAGCAAACTTACAAAGGTCTGTAGAAGCCCCTGCACACTGGCATCTACCAGACCTGGGTTCAAATCCTAGCAGCATTACTTCTTGGGAGTCATGCAAAGTAGGGAAGGATTCCTGCCTAGACAGAGAACATTTCCCACCCTAGAGAGTCAGAAAAATGAACCTAAACAGTGATCTATGCATAGAATTTTAATCCAGATACTGTGGCAATAGGCAGAGGTGGGGAAAAGTGGAGGCTTCAGTCTCTTCCATGTTCTTATGTTCAGCCCTCTCATTCATCCTTTCTCCTCTGCAGCTTTTTCCACTGCAACAAAGCTCCAGATGGGTCTGCAAAGTTGATATGGATGGGGCATCCGGAGCCATTTCCAGACTCTTCTGGGAACAGATAGAAACCTTGGGCCTCCTGAGGTTTCTCTAGGTTAGAAATGATTTAGAGTCATTGTGTAAGGAATAAGAATTTTAGAGTTAATCAAATCTAGCCCTATATCTTGCCTCTTCCACTTCTTAAGTTGCTTCATGCTTGGGGAGTTAACTGTATCTTCTGTGATAAGTTCTCTGAGCTCTATTTTCCAAGCATAAATGAAGATTTAAAAAAATACTTATAAGGTGATTGTACCAATTAAATGAGATCAAACATAGTAAGTGATTAGTGAGCATTTATTAAAGGCACAATGAATAGTCATTGCATTTGTTGCTATCATTGCATTTGTTGCTATCATTGTTGACATCATTCATTTTGGCAAATGACCAGCTCCTATAAGATTTATGGTATCTGAAATCCTTCTCCTCCACTGCTTATAATCCCTTTCCCCATCCCAGTTATTTGGACAGGACTAAATATCCAAGTGTACTATTTTGCACTATTTATTTTTGTCACTATTGAATCTCTTTGGGCATCAAATTAGCGGCACCTTCCTTCTGCCTCTGCCACCATGGTGAATCATGAACAATCCTACTCCTAATTAGATGAGGATAATCTTTAATCTAACCTTTAAAGAGTAGTCTTCAGCACCATCTATTTTCAGGCACAACAGGTTGAATTCAAATATATTTGCCTTTCCTTTGAGACTGTCTTCTACATTCCTCTTTTTCAATAGAGTCCTTCTCTCTAGTCACTGCTCTGCAAGCAGATACCTTTACTGATGGCCTTCTTTCTGCCTTCATGCCTTTCCACTTAATTTCCTTGTATCTTTCATGGAGTGCTTTCTCATTTCTTACTCCTCCAAGAAGTATCCTTGGTTTAACTCATGATCTTTATCTCAAAACTAATTCCTCCTCCCTCTGTAGATTAATAAACGGCTCTGCTACTTTCCCAGACACTCAAGCCAAGACTCTCGGGTCATTTTGGTTTCTCCCTTTCCATCATCCCCCACATCTGCTCACTCTATGGATTCCACATCAGCAACAAATATATGTCTCCATCCTCTTCTCCATGTTCACTGCTAACACTCCAGGCTAACCCACTGTTATGTGATGCCTATACAACTGCACCACTTTTCCAGTTGCTGATCCTCCCCACTTTTGTTTCCCCCCCTTTTCCCCTACAACCCGTTCTCCAATGTTTGTAGGATCCTACAAGGTTCACCTAAGCCAGCATATCTTGCTTCACTCTCCCTCCAGCTTGCCATGCACCAGACACACTAACCTTGCAGTCCTTCAAAGGTTTCCATCTGCCTTCCACAAGCAGGTATTTTCTCTGCCAAGAGCAAGGTTCCCTCCTCCCGTAATCCCGTCAATTTCTATTCTTTCTTCTTGCCAAAGCTGAAACCTCACTTTCTCTGAGAAGCCTTTCTTAACCTTCCTCATACACCTTCACAGCACCCAAACTTCTCCATTGTGACACTTATTACAAACATCACTAAATAACTTGGGTGGTGACTATTCGTTTCATAGCTCCTAATTGTGCCGTAAGCTTAAACTCCAGGAGGGACTGTGTCTGTCTAGTATACTGCTGTATCCCCCCTGCTAGAAAGAATGCCTCAGCCTGGTTTGTTCTTCATAAAAATGCTTTGAATGAATTAACCCCTTCCAACTCTGTGCACTCTTGTCCTACATCCCTTCCTGTGTAAGGTTTCAGGTTGCACAGCTGAAATTTGTACTAGTCTTAAAGTCCTTTGGTGGTTGTAGTCAAGGTACTAGATCTGGTTCAGGATGAGATTGTGAGCTCTAGGTGGAAAAATGCCACATTTTCCATTTCTTTTGTTTCACCACAGTCTCTTCACTCCTGCTATTATGAAATCATATTTATTGGTGTTCACAGGGTGACTGATAACTCACACTCTTCCTGAACAACTGTTAGATTACCTTTGAGATTCCTCTTTTCTACAAATCAAGTTCTTGACTTGACTGTGGTTTATATTCTTCTATCAGTCGAGTGGCAATATGAAATCAATGTTGTTAAAGCTCAGGAACTGTTTTACATGTTTAATAGATTATTAGTTGAAAAAAATAGATTATTAGTTGAATGTGAAGTAAATGTATGCCTTTGATAAGCTGCGTTGATTTTGAGGTCTGACCCAATGACATGAAAAAAAACTCTAGAAAACAAAAGCATTTAAAACATTCTTTTAATTTGTTAACAGGTATGTCAGTAATTACATTTTAAGAATAACAATTTTTTTAACTTTTATTTTAACATGATTTTAAACTTACAGAGAAGTTACAAGAATTGTATAGAGAAATCAAGTATACTTTTCACCCAGATTCCCCAGTGATAACATTTTACATTCTTTCTCATTTATTGTTCTCTGTCTCTCTGTATATACATTTCTGAATTATAAGTTGTAGATAGGATACTCCTTAATATTTCAGTGAATGTTTTTTAAAAACTAAGCCATTTTCCTACGTATCTATAGCAAAACAATCAGAATCAGGAAATTAACATCGATACAATAATAATATCTAATCCATGGATTCTAAACAACTTGTGCCAATTGTCCCTTCAATATCCTTTACAAGTCCAGGATCAAATCCACGATCAGCCCTGCATTTCATAGCCAAGAGTGCTTGCTTGTTTTGTCTATTTTGACCTTAAGATTTTTGAAAGTACACAACAGTTGCTTTGTAGAATGACCCTCAGTCTGGATTTACCTAATGTTTCTTCATGATTAAATTCATATTAATGATTTTTAGCAAGAGCACTACAAAAATGATTCTGTAGTCTTCTTAGTGCATAACAGAAGACACATTATGTCAACTTTCCAATTTAAAGATTGTGTTGACTTTTTTCCTTAAGATGGTATTGACCAGTTTTTCCACTTTAAAATTAATTAATATATCTTTTATACTTATTTAAAACCTCATTAATAAGTATCTTCTGTGGCTATATTTTGAGACTATGTAAATATCCCATTCCTCATCAAATGTTATCCACCAGTTTAGCAACCATTGATAAGTCTTGCTTTAATCAATTATTATTATTATGGTTTTTAAATTTTTTTTTCTAAATTTCATTATTCCTTTTACATTCATTATCTGGCATTCTACTGAAAGGTAGAATTTTTTATATTTATCCATTCATACATTTCTATCATTACTGTTTTTTGATGCCCAGATCATTCTACATGTGGCCAGTGAGAGTTTCTTCAAAATAACTCTCGTATCCTTTTGACATGTCCCCAATATTCTTTGTAGGCTTTCTTAATTTTTAGCACACAATGTTTTCCAGTCATCTTGTACTTTTCCTGCTCCAGTCCCAGAATCACTTATTTCTCCAAGGAGCTCTGTTTCCTTTTAGTGGAGAATGATATTTAGTAATCAAGATATGGGTATGAGGTGTGCTCATTGCTACTGGGTATCATTGCTTCTATTCCCTCTGATACCCACACATGTCTATACATAAATCTATATTTGTTTCAATATCTATATCTATCTCTCTATAAATTTCAAAACCCATGACTCATGTATGGGTTTTCTTTAGGCTTCCTTCTTTTTATTGGTAAATCCTTTCTATAAACGAGAGAAATCTGCCGCCCAGGCTGGAGTGCAGTGGTGTGATCTCGGCTCACTGCAAGCTCTGCCTCCCAGGTTCACGCCGTTGTTCTCCTGCCTCAGCCTCCTGAGGAGCTGGGACTACAGGTGCCCACCACCATGCCTGGCTAATTATTTTTATTTTTATTTTTATTTTTTTATGTTTTAGTAGAGACAAGGTTTCACCATGTTAACCAGGATGGTCTCAGTCTCCTGACCTCATGATCTGCCCGCCTTGGCCTCCCAAAGTGCTGGGATTATAGGCATGAGCCATCACACCTTGCCTCTTCATTCACTTTCTTATTAATCACATTACTTTTTTATTCATCATGTTATTGTAATTAATCACATATTAACACCAGAAATTTCCCCTACTCTCTAGCTCTATGACCACAGTGGCTGTATTTCACTTGTTTTCTACCATAGCCTTAAGTCCCAGCACTGTGCTTGACCTAGAGTAGGCACTTGATAAACATTTATTGAATCGAATTGATTATGTCCTCTCTCCTTGGTATTATGGTCTTTAAGTAATTATTTTCCAAAACTGTATCCATGCTACACTGAAGCCCAAGTATAAATGATGACAATCCTTTCCCCATCTGTTTTTTACTGAGCAAGGCTACCATGACTAAAACTTTTCTCAAGTTTAGAGTCTAGCAAAAATTCATATTGAGTCAAACAACCAAAATTCTGGATCTGTTGTTCATTCTTTTAACACACAATGGTGGTTTCAGCAGCTATAACCCAGCCTGTCATTGTCTAGCCACACTACTCTCAGAGAGAAAACCCTCCCCTCTTAATGATCAGCACAATTAGGTGATTGTGGCTACAATTATTTGTCAATTCTGCTTTGAATCTCCAGATGAACTCTAGTATCAAATGAAATAGACAAAAAAACAAAAATAAAGGAAATTCTGATGCAATACTGAGATAGAACATAACCTGGGGTTTCTCCCTCCTAAAAAAGTTGCAATAATGAGTGTTCCATGTTTAAACTCTAAACATCATAAAGTTTCTTTGCAGTCGTACTATATTTAAACCATAGCTGCGGTTCCATTTTTATAAAAGATAAAATCCTAGCAATACCCTAGTGTACATTCATTTTTACAAAGAAAGCTATGACAGCAGTCACCAGTAAAATGCTGCTCTAACACTGAAAATGTCACACCTACAAAAGTAGCTGTTTATTATTTCCCTGTCTTTCAGCATTATAGCATAGAGGGAATGAGGTCAGCCTAAGATTCAAGAACCTGTGTTTGATTTCTAACTCCATCTCTTACTAGCCATGTAACTTTAGCTATGGAGTCATTGATTCATAAAATGAAGATGGTAATGTCTTTGCTAGGTATTATAAAGAGTGGATAAACCAAATGAGATATCATCTGTAAGCATACTTTATGAAGTGCTGTACACACTAAGTGACCATCAATGCCACATTAGACAAGTAAATTTCATTTTAAAATAAAAGATTCCTAGAAATGAAAGAATTTTCCATTAAGATATAATTTATAAATTATACTTTTAAAAACATTTTCTTCAGTTTTTATACTTAACATTTTAAAAGCAACTTCTTTTAACCCCATAGGACACCTGGTATGTGATAGATAAAGGACAAATAACTTGTTGGATGAGCAAATAATTGCTTCATCTTTTGGGGTGGGTAGTTACTTTGGTGAAGCAACACCTTCAGTTAATTCCATAGCCCCTGCACATACAGGCAACAGCAATTTTCAGGAAGAGCTTTAAACTTTGGGAACTCAATGAATTGTCTTCAAGTTAAAGATGCTTCAATAGGAAGTACCAGTCAACATGGCAAAGAAGAGGCAATGCTGACACCATGTTCAAACGTCCTACTGAGGTTTCCATCTCTAGAAAGGGTCCCTTGATGGTTTGTTTCCACCAGGGCATCAGAGACAGCAGCCTGCTCTCACCATCTGGGTACAATAAATGAAGAATTTGAGTCATAAAAATTTCTACCCAATTTAAGATGCACAGTATTGCTTTTCTCAAACTAACTGCCCCTGGCAGTTCTAGTTAATACTTCCGTTCAAAATAAAAAACCTTAAAAGCCTTTTAAACTGACATTTAAAATAATTTGGGAAACAATGCTAAGGCTTAATCTCTTTTACATCAAACCTCCTGTGAGATATGATTGTAAAAATTCTCCCATCCCCCAATTTCTCCTCATTTAAGGCAGACCTGCCGAGAAGCAATGCAGAGGGTAGAATCAGTCTCCTTAAGAAAACAAATGATGAGATGATATGCATTTTACATTTCTGCACTGAGGAGGTTTTAACCAATATCAACAACAGCAAACTCAACGAAGTGGATTCTGCCAAATCATGAGCACACTGAGTCAATAGCAAACCAATTTTTTAAAACTGCTATGTGCCAAAGTTTTAATCTTTATCAAGCAATGCATTTTTAGGAAGGTAAAGAACAGATACTTCTATAGCCCTCCGTGGAAAATAATTTCCACTTAATGTGACTACTGCACTTATTGCAGACTCTACAAGAAATGGGTGTGAAACAAGAGTAGAAATTTTGGAATTGAGAAAAATGTGTTTTCCCAAAATTAACCATAAATGACTTTAATTATCATAGATTTGTTTGAAGAAGGAAATGAAAGAGCAGGAGAAAAGAAGCCTGATGATAAAAACAAAATCCCCCCTACCTCTTCATGGTAAATATTTAGCTTTTCATACAAATTTTTTAAAGAAAAACAAACAGAAATTCACGCTGTCTAAACTTAAAAGCTGTGGAAGAAATCACAAGTGGAAATAACTTTAAAAATTGACTACATAAGAATAGAAAACTTACGTGCATCAAGGACAGATAGAAATAATTTGGCACAAATTTGACAAAAAGTCAATGCCACTACTGTGCGAAAAGCTCATGCAAGTTGATGCAAACAACAACCAAAATCCCCCCCCTCAAAAACTGGACAAAGGGTACATTTGGATGATCAGTGATGGAGAAATCAAAGTGAAGAAACATTTTTTAAAAGTTCATAACATACAGTCTAGTGACTACAGTTAACAATACTGTACTGTATACTTGAAATTTGGTAAGAAAGTAGATTTTAAATGTTCTCACCAAAAAAAAAAAAAAATTGATAACATGAGGTGATTAATATGTTAATTAGCTTGTGGTCATTATTTCACAATGTACCAATCTATCAAAACATCATGTTATATACTTTAAATATATAAGATGTTTGTCAATTTTACCTCAATAGAGCTGGAGAAAAGTTCAACTTCACTAGCCAACGAATATTGCAAATTAAAGTAAAATGCTATGTTTCACCTATTAAACTGACAAAGATTAAATATGATAGTACTAATTTTAATGAATATACAGTGAAATATACGCTTAAACATTGCCAGCAAGAGTATAAATTAGTTTAGGCCGGGTGCAGTGGCTCACGCCTATAATCCCAGCACTTTGGGAGGCTGAGGTGGGCAGATCACTTGAGGTGTTTGCGACCAGTATGGCCAACATGGTGAAACCCCATCTCTATCAAAAATACAAAAATTAGCGGCCGTGGTGGTGGGTGCCTGTAATCCCAGCTACCCTGGAGGCTGAGGCAGGAGAATCACTTGAACCAGCAAGGTGGAGGTTGCAGTGAGCCAAGATCATGCCACTGCACTCCAGCCTAGGTGACAGAGCGAGACTCTGTCTCAAAAAAAAAAAAAAAAAAAAAAAGGAGTATAAATTAATTTAACCTTTCTGAAATCATTTCAACTACAAGCAAGAAGAAATTTTAAAACATCCATAATCTTTAACCCAGTACATTTACTTCAGGGTGCTTTCTCAAGGAAACAATCAAATAACCTCACAAAGATTTGGGTAGAAAAATATTTATTATATTTTTTATATAATAGTGAAAAGCTGTGACATCTAAGTTATAACAGTAAACAAACAATGATGAATCATATGATGGAAGATGATCCAAAATTGTTACCAGAAAAAATACAGGGTTTGTTCACAGGGCAAGTAACAAACAACTCTCCACAAGAATGCAGGTTTTGATCTATAGGAGTTGTATTACTTGTCACAGGTAAGGAGAGCACTGAAAGGATTCTCCAAAGCAGCATCTCGCTGAGGGAAAGGGAGGGGAGGGTTTTGTGGAGCAATGGAGAGGGTAGAGGGTACATCATTACACATAGAGGAGGGGTCCCAGGGGTGCGGATGCAGTGAGTCATCCTGCCAGCACATAGGGCACGTGTTATGATAATAAAGCTGCATCTCCTCCTGGGGTGGAGACTTTGGCATGGTAATGAGGAAGGTTCATTCTGGTTCACCTATAAGTTGCCTGAGTCTGTCAGGACCTAGCTCCAGCCCACTAGGTTACCACATTCCACACAGGGTTAGGGAAAAAACAGGCTGCAAAGCAGGAGGCTGTAAAACAGGCTGATTGCTCGAGTTGATTAAATTCCTATAGTCCCTGGAGACCCTCCCTGTCTGCTTACATAATCATTAAAAACAGTGTTTTTCAGGAATAATTGGTGACAATGGAAAATGCCGTCCTAGTAGGATACAAAACTGCCTGTGTAATATGACTACATTTTGGTTAAAATATGTGCATAGAAGGAAAAAAAAGACAGGAAGGAAATGCAACAAAATATCAACAAGGGATAGAGTAGAATTATAGTTTCTACTTTAGAAACTATTTCAGGGTGTACTTGCATATTTTCTAAATGTTTTATAATAAACATTTTATAATTTAAAAATTTCTGATTATGGAAAGACAGACCATTATGGATGCATTCTTGCCAGAGAGGTCAGTGGATATAAACATGGCTTCAGAAAGGAGTAACTGCAAATACATTTAGATACATTTCTACTACTTTTGAAATTCACAGTTCAACTTCTACCTGATCCATTAAGTGGTCCATGAAAATTCTCCACTCAAAGAAACCTCTCCCTTCAAAAATTCACACTTTATTTACATACATCTTCTTAAGAAATCATAAACGTGGACCTCCTGTCCTAAGACCCTTAGATGTGTTAACTTTTTATTCTCATTTTACAGATGGGAAAAATGAGACACAGAGTGATTGAACAATTTGCCCAGAATCACACAACTAGTATGTGGTAGAGTGAGGACTTCAATATGGTCAGTACTGTTTCTATGCCATCCCTCTTTACTGAGTTTTAGTGTGTTCTACTTGTTAGATCACCATTTTATGTGTGTTTTTCTCCCAAACAAGAGTGCAGTTGCTTTAGGGGCAAAGCATAAGACCTTGAACTTCTTCACCCTGTCCTTAACAAAACTGAGGAAGTGAGCCATATAAATATGGACTTAATTGTATTAAAAACAAAACGAACAAGTCAAATGTCTTTACAGATTCACTGAAAATCTCAGGAGTATTTCAGTGATTAATATTATTGATTTTTAAGACTTGTTTCCTAAACAGATATCTATGAAAAGCAAACCATAGTGGGTCTATATAGCCATATGCTCTGGTCTTAATTTCCCTGATACAGTGACATAGAGACTAATAAAAAAAAAGTTAATGAAAAAAATCAAGATGTGTTATGAACTGCCTTTTATGCAAATCAATGTATTACCTGTGGAATTTGTTTGGACAAATGCAATTCAAAGGTAGGAAATGAGGAAAGATGGAATGAAAGACCCTCCTTTTGTAGCACTTCCAATGGGACAACATTTGAAAGTTTACATCTATTGGATCCCATCTGTTCCTCTAAATCCCAAGTGTGTAAATAGCACAGTGCCCAGCACTTGGTAGGCACACCATGGATGTTAAACTCTTGGTTCCTTTTATTGTCCCTTAGGCTTGGCCTAACATAAGAATCTCCTCTCCCAAAAACTCTTTAAGCCCATTCCCCATTTGATTCAGTCCTTTCTATCCTGACTTGTGAGCATCTTCTACATAAGCGTATTCCCCTATTGAAAAATATTTTGTTAGGGCATCTTCAGCCCTGGTTGTTTACTACAGCAGTCAAACTGTACCTTCTGTACTGGAGCTTCTACTAGCAGGGGGAATCTTCAGGTTGCTCAGCAGCTTGGCCCCTTCTACTTAACCATGTCTGCCTCCTCTCAGCCAGGCCTCTCAAACTCCCTTGTGAGTGGTTCCCCTCCATTTCTCAGATTGCTTATGTACACAAGTTTTTATATCTGCAGGAGATGGAGAACTATTTCCTTATCTGCCAAAGTGCATATTTTTTTTATTTTCTTCAAGGAGTTTTGAGACATGAACCCTAGACTAGGATTTAGAAAACCTGGTTTCTAGTAGTGACTGAAGGAAATCACTTAACCTCTGTTTCATTTCCAAAGAGGGAATAAAGATCCCATTCCAGCTACCTCATAGTAGCAAGGGTCAGAGTCTTCGAAAGTGCATACACACATATGGAATTATGTGAATGAAAATATTAATGCATACATGCAAATTCAAACAATTTCAAAAACATTAGCTGAATTGTAGTATGAGTTAATCTTACGGCCAATCAAAATTTACCTGCAAATGGCCAAATCCATTATATTCAAATTTTAAAAACCTTTTAGTGCTACTCAAAAAATTTAAGAGTATTGCCCTAAAAACAAAAAGGCTGTAATAGGTCTTTGAAGTAAGAACTGGTTCTGCTGCCTTTCTCCCCCATTCCAGTCCCTTCAAAGTCATCAAAGTGAGGTTCTTAAAGTGTGAATATCTTACAAGAAGCCTCTAATGGATTCACCCTTCACTCTGTTTCTCACTAATCAGAGGTAACTTGACTTTTACATTCCTAATTATGCCTCTTTCAAAGAGCTTTAAGGTTAATATTGGTTTTAAATGGCCCTAAATGCATCTCTGCTTTTGACCTGGGCTGCTCTGACCAACACACAACCTGATGTTAGAGCAATCCCAAGGACAGTATGTCCCAAGGGCATCTAGCCAATAGGGTTGTTTTCAGGGTCACTTCCCTTTCTTTATCCCTAACCACCTGTAAGCTGTTCCCTAAATGGTTGATTCCCTTAGTCCCCTCCCAGAAGAATCCAAAGTTTTTCAAAGACTCAACATTGTCTACAAGAGCGATTTTCAAATCAAATGCAATTTTTAAAAATCCTTGGAGAATACTGTAAAAAATGAAGATCCCTGGGCACCACAACCCAGATATTTTAATCTCATTGGTTGAGGTGAAGCTGGGAGTATATGTTTTCAATGAGCAGCCTCCAGTTCAGCTATAGGTGATCTGCACTTGGAAAAACTGTTCTACAGAATAATGTACATTTCGGGCCCAGCAAACTTCCTGGGCTTATGTCCCATATTAACTCCCATCCTCAACGTTCACTCACACACGAGTCAGGCCAAGATCTAGCCTCTCTGCTCTTCCTTCCCCATCCCCCTGCCACATGAAATCTGTATGTTTTCAAGGTTGTGCACAGACACTGGCTCTGATGTCTGTCCTAAGATCCCATTTGGAGCTCTCTCTTTGAAGTTTTAACAGAACTCCCACTTTTTTTTTTTTTTTTTTGAGATGGGGTCTCACTCTGTAGCCCAGGCTGGAGTGCAGTGGCGCGATCTTGGCTCACTGCAAGTTCTGCCTCCCGGGTTCACGCCATTCTCCTGCCTCAGCCTCCCGAGTAGCTGGGACTACAGGCGCCCGCCACCACGCCCGGCTAGTTGTTTTTTTGGTTTTTTTTGTTTTTTTTTTTTGTATTTTTTTAAGTAGAGACGGGGTTTCACCGAGTCAGCCAGGATGGTCTGGATTTCCTGACCTCGTGATCCACCCATCTTGGCCTCCCAAGGGGTTGGGATTACAGGCGTGAGCCACCGTGCCCAACCAGCAGAACCCATTTTTTATGTCATTTGTCCCTCATCAAAACATTTCCTGTATTGCATTTATTTTTTAGCCAATCAGTGTTTGCTATTAAACGGTTTTTTGTTTTTTGTTTTTTTTAAGCCTATCAGTGTTCACTATTATACTTAAAGGTAAGGATTATATTTGATTTATCTTTTAATCTTAGAGGGGGCTGTGAACATAGTAGCTGTTGAATACATGTGTATAAAATTAAACCTACTTAAATTATGTCTATCAGATGCATTTAAGGTTAGTTAAGCATCTCTCCCGTCTTCCCTCAGATAGCTGAAGTAGAAAGCATCTCTGACCTGGGTGTAATACACAGCCCAACCAGCCAGAAATAAACGTTGTTATAACTGCCTTCCAACCTGGCTGCTTACCATATTTATCAACTTGGAGCTCCAGAATCTTGCCCATAATAGATAAGCTATAATTACGAGTATCTAAATATAAAAATATTTAGAATTGTTCTTTAATGAGAAACCTTATAAAGGTATAAAAATATTAACTCAGAAATTAAATAATCCAATAATCAGAACACTATGCTTATCAAATTAGCAAAAAAATATTAAAAGGATTGATAACACTGTATATTACTAAGCAGATGGGGAACTGCACACTCACATATGTGGTAAGAGTACTGTAAACCAGAAGAACAGTTTTGGAGTACAATCTGATAGTTTCTATTCACATGTAAAGTGACCCAGAAATTCTACTGTTTTTGTGGTCTTTCCTAGAGAAACACACACAAATACGCAGAAAAATGCATAAAAATATTCATTGCAGCATTGAATGTAATAGCAAAAGTTCCACCAATAAGGGAATGGATAAATTAATGTCGGTATGATCACACTATAGGATATTACACAGTAGTTAATAAGAAACATCTACATATACATTATGAAAAGATCTTTAATGTAACATTGAGTTTAAAATAAAAGTTGCAGAATCTATATTGTAGAATACTATACACATACTTTTTAAAATGTCGCCCTAAACGTTGATAAAATAGTATCTACCCTTAACTGCAATTGAAAAAGTAAACATAGGTATTAAAAGGTGTGGAAGGCTGGGCACAGTGGCTCCCTCCTATAATTTCAACACCTTGGGAGGTTGAGGTGGGAGGATTGCTTGAGCCAGGAGTTCAAGACCAGCCTGAGCAACATAGGGAGACTGTCATCTCCACAAAAAAATGTTTAAAAATTAGCCAGATGTGGTGGCACACACCTGTAGTCCCAGCTGCTTTGGAGGCTGAGGTGGGAAGATCACTTGCACCCAGGTCAGGGCTGCAGTGAGCTGTGATTGCACCATGGCACTCTAGCCTGGGTGACAGAGTGAGATAAATTCTCAAGAAAAAAAGAAAAGAATAAGGTGAGGAAGAATATGACACAAATTGAGGACGTGAGTTACCCCTCCTAAGGAGGTGACTGTTATTGATATGGTGGATGTGGAAGAGTCTGAGTGTGTTTTAAATAAATTTGTATCATATGTTACTTATGTTAAGGAAATGTCTTATATGAATGATTTGTGCCATGAAATGACAAATACATTCTACTTCATATTTAGTATAGTAGAATACTATATTATATGGTTAGCTTACTATACAGACACGATGTAGTTAGCATAAAGCTGCAGTTTTCGAAGTATGTGCGGTTTCTGATACTAAGTCCCAATTCTTTTCACAAAAGACTGACACAGACACTTAACTAGCCTGTTGAAAACAGAAATCTGTATTTGGTGTGGTTATACTCATTTTCTTCCTGTTCCCATGGGTTCTCAATGTTCTCATGCCTGCATGTTGCACTTGTCCTGTATTATTATCCTCCTATCCCAGGATTAATGACAAATTACAAAAGTCCTTATTCTCTGCATCTACATACCCATTGCTTTGCTAATTAACCAGGAACACAGTATTGCAGCTCTCTGCCTCTCACTAACATGAGCTGCAGGTAATGCTTCTGAATGCCGTGTTCTCTGCACATGGTGAGGAACAGAAGAATATTTTAAACTCTCTGTGCCTGGAAACGACACCAGGATTGGGACTTAAAGCTTTCCTTTTGCTCCTACCTCTCAACAGACACATAGATGCCAAGATATCCCCTGTTTTTGTAAGGCCTGAGGCAGATACAATTTTGGAAAGCCCTATTTAGGAAAAAAATTAGAAAGTTACAGGTAAAAATTGCCAGAGTCCCTCCCAGGTCCCTGGAAGGAACATGCAAGTACAGGGACCTGAACTTTAAGTTTCATTAGCTTCTTGCTAAGTCTCTTCTGCTCAATGTGCAATATCAGTAAATCTGCACCTAGGCCAAGAGTGCAGGGGTGCTTTCATCATTTTCATTTCCACTCTCAGGTGAGTTGCCTAAGGGTATATATGCTAAACATACTCAGGATATGTTTAGGTATTAAGTCCCGATGATGATGGTGAAAAGAATGGTGCCAAATTGAGTTACATGAACATACATTCTGCCCTAGATTATTTTAAGATTAAAATGTACATCTTGTAGGTCATTGATAATATAAACCAAATCCCATTATGGCACTAAAAGTGTAATGGACTGAATGTTTGTGTCCCCCACAAAATTTATATGTTGAAATCCTAACTCCCAAGATGATGGTATTAGAAAGTGGGGCCTTTGGGAAGTAATCAGGTCATGAGGGCTCCACCCGCATGAGTAGGACTAGGGCCCTTGTAAAAGAGGGCCCAGGGAGCTCATTTACTCCTTCTGCCACTTGAGGTTAGAGTGGTAAGACGATTGTCTTTGAGGGAGCAAGGCCTCATCTGTCACCAAATTTGTCCAGGCCTTGATCTTGGACTTATCAGCTGCCAGAACCATGAACAATAAATTTCTGTTGTTTGTTAGCCAACCAGTTTATGGTACTTTTTTTTTTTTTTTTTTTTTTTTTTTTTTTTTTTTTTTTGAGACGGAGTCTCGCTCTGTCACCCAGGCTGGACTGCAGTGGCCGGATCTCAGCTCACTGCAAGCTCCGCCTCCCGGGTTCACGCCATTCTCCGGCCTCAGCCTCCCGAGTAGCTGGGACTACAGGCGCCCGCCACCTCGCCCGGCTAGTTTTTTGTATTTCTTAATAGAGACGGGGTTTCACCGTGTTAGCCAGGATGGTCTCGATCTCCTGACCTCGTGATCCGCCCGTCTCGGCCTCCCAAAGTGCTGGGATTACAGGCTTGAGCCACCGCGCCCGGCCTATGGTACTTTTTTTACAACAGCCTAAATAGACTAGGACAAAAAGAAAAAGGAAGTAAAAAAACCATTTCTTTCAAGGACCCACAAACTTCATGTGTATAGGTAGTTTCCATTTTATGACAAAACTTCACACAAAACTATTTCAAACAAGATAGGAGTCATTTTATTTGTAGGACTTTATCAATACAAATTTTACAAATGTTTTAGTTGACAAAATTTTAAATTTTAGAATCTTTATAGAAAGTAGAAAATTCTCCCTTTACATTATAAGTGTGATTAATGAAGTTAGTGGCATTCATAGCACCCCATGCTTCAGGGTCCTCTGAAGTCCTCTGAAAATCATGGGCAGTAGAAATAGTATTTTTGATTTGGTTTAAAGAAAGCTGCTTATGTCTGAGAGGACTGTTTCATAACACTGTGTTCACATAACAATGAGCCTTCACATTATCATACAGTAACAGAGATGAGGGAAAAGGGGGCTCAAAATTCACTAAAAACCCACACAAAAGCTGTGAGAGTTTGAGAAAAACCTAAAATTTAATAGCACACATCCTTTTTAATATTAAGTGGGGAAATTTAGGCAAATTTTAAAGCTCTTCTTCTCATTGTATTTGCAAAATCATTTCCTGACCCAGTCTTTAACAATCATAATCACCATCATCATCATCATGATAGCTACAATTTATAGGAACTCCCACTCTGGTCAGTCATGCTACTGAACACCACATGCATCAGTGCAATCCTTGTATGAGATAGATGAGATCTCACAAAGATACATATTCCTAAAGGACAGTCTTGAGAACTATGCCCTAACTGAACAGTTGCTACCTTTCTGCTTTCCTGCTGTATTAGTTAGGATCTTTCAGTTACAAGTGCCAGGAAACCTTAAAATGAGATTTTTAAAAAATTCCGTTTGACTATAAGTTCAGGTAGGATTGCCTTCAACAGAAGCTTGATGAAGCAGCTCATTCCACGTAACAGGAAATTTTTTTTGCTGTTTTTCCATGCCATTTCCTCGATGTCAGTTTTACTAGGTGCTCCAGTTTCTTCCCCTTAAAATTAAAAAAAAAAAAAAAAAGAATAACTGGTAGGTTCTCAAACATAGCACATTGAAAGGCAGCATCCCTATAAGCCCTTGAACTCAATCTCATTGGGCTACATTACTCATGATATGCCCATGATATACCACCACTGTCACCAAGGAGCAGGTAGAATAAAGTGATTGACTTAAGCTTACTCTTTGGGTTCATATGATATGATATTCATCTCATGGATGAGAATAGAATAGGAGTAACTTCCCCAAAAGGAAAATCTTGGTGCTATTGGCAGAAAAGGGGGAGAATAGAGGCTGGGGGAAAGGGGTATCAGCCCCAAAAATAAGTACACTATACATACTACTACACATGTCCACTGCTAAGTGTTATTCCCACATAAGTAAAAGAATCTAAAACTTTGATGTAGCATCTGTTTACAGGTATTCAAGTAAAAATAATAAACAAAACTATTGGTTTCCCATTCTCTCTCTACACCTTGAACAAGAGGGAGCAGTTTGATCATTATCTGCAATTTAGAAAATCCTACTAAAACATATTTAATTAATGCATATATGGATTTCCTTTCCTATGGGAAAACTATAGTGACCTAATGACCATAGGATGCAAAATTCCCCCTAAAGCAAAGACCAAATCTATGTGAGAGAGAAATGGGGACCAAAATAATGACCCAAACAATAGAACTTTAGTGTTCTTCCTTCTTCTCATTCTGTTTTTTTTTTTTTTTTTTTTTTTTGATACGAAGTCTCGCTCTTGTCCCCCAGGCTGGAATGCGATGGCGCGATCTTGGCTCCCTGCAACCTCTGCCTCCTGGGTTCAAGCAATTCTCCTGCCTTGGCCCCCCAAGTAGCTGAGATTACAGGAGCCTGCCACCACATCTGGCTAATTTTTGTATTTTTAGTAGAGATAGGGTTTCACCATGTTGGCCAGTCTGGTCTAGAACTCCTGACCTCAGGTGATCCACCCGCCTTGGCCTCCCAAAGTGCTGGGATTACAGGCATAAGCCACCATGCCTGGCCAGTGTTCTCATTCTATAGAGATCTCCAAGTCAATCAAACTGCTTATACCCAGGCATGACTTCATTTTATATATATTTAACTGTTCTTACACAAATATTTTTATCCCTTCATCAAGATTTTATTGGATTGCCAAAACCATAACTATATTTGGAATTATTCAAATGTGAAAAAATTAAAATGTTAAATCTTAATACATCTGAATTCAAGATTGTTATATTTATTGCTAATAACATAGCAATATTTCATAATAGTTATGAGACCAAGATAGAATACTGTGTCATGTGTATTGCTGAACCAGTTATGGGTCTGAATTTTCACCACACTTCACAATAAAAAATGTTAGACTTGAGGAAATAACAAAAAAGTAAAAGTTTTCTTTTCTCTATGTTAACAGAAGTCTTATTTGGAATATTCTTTGTACTAGTAGTCAGCTTACCACAAAAAGTGCTGTTCGACTTGCATTGAAAAGGAATGGTGGAAAATGGATTGGAAAGAAAGAAATTTGAGTTCCAGTTTAAGCTCTGTGGCTAACCGGCTGTGAGACATTGGGCAAGTCACTATACATCTCTGTTTCACATTCCTCATTTGACAATGAATAGGTTGGTAGAGATTGTCTTTACAAGTTCCCAACCCTGAACTTCTTAGAGTTTGGTGAAACAAGTATACCAGACAGGGAGCTCAGTTTACCTACACATCCAAAATGGAACATTACTGTCCAACTCCTCTCTTGGGATGTTAATATCAAGTGATAAAGACAGAAAGTTTGGAGGACAATTCTGGGTTTTACAAACAAATTTCCAAGTACCTCTTTAATTTGCGATTACCTTAAGTAAGCAATTCCCTTTACACTTTTATTCAAAAATAACAAGCTGTGTTTGAAATGCCGGTATACACCATTTATTACGCTCTCCAACCCAAACACAAAAACATTTTTACTTATGTTATGACTTCACCTGGTGGCTTTCATTTTCCCCAACATAAAGACGGGGTGAAGCAAAGTAATAGAAAAATAGAAAACATCTTTGTCGGAAAATGAGATTGCAGCTGTGTAACTGGAGCACACAACCATAAATCAGAATGTCAAATCCAAAACACATGACTTTTTGCAAGTTCCCCATGTGCGCTCTAATGTGATTACAGCCTGGTTGCTATTATGATTTAAAACAAAGTCTTTCATGCTAGAAACAAAATGCGGAATGTGAGCCGCCTGGGGGAGAGAGCTGCGAGCTAGCTAGTGACATACCCCTTGCTGTCATTGAGGTGGGCTACAGTATTTCACGTACTGGTTTGTCAGGTGTGAGAGAGCAAGAGGATACAAGAGGAACCTTGGCAGAGGTCTTAACATGAGGGACAAATTAGCCAGCAGTGTTCAGCTCAGCTTGACAATCTGAAATTAGCTTCTTTCTTCCCCCTCCCCATCTTTTTTTCCCCTAAGCAGAATCCTGCAGCCAAATAGAAAGATTACAGAAGTCATTCTTTCCTGCCTATCACATAAACAAATGGCCCAGCTGTTATTGCTAAGATTCCAGTTTTAAACTTGGACTTTCTTGTATAAACTTCAATGTAATGGTATTTAAAGTGTCATAGGCAATAAGCATCTAATCCTACTCAATAAATTGTAGGCTCATTGCATGAACTCCTAGAGCTGTTAAAGACAGCTGTGCTTTTTTTGTAATTTAAGTCATTTCCAAATTGGGCAGTTCTCCAGGTGTATTTTCAGACAAACAATGTGTGCTAGAAAAAGTAATGTTCTGACTCTTTCAGCAATGGAATAAACACAAAGAAGTAAAAGCTGAGGTATAACACAATGAAAATATCATTCCTGATCACCCCAGGAGGGCAGGCATCAAGGTAGGGATGCTAGGAAACCGCCCTTGTTTCCTTGGACTATTAAAATATGAGCCAGGACATTTTTCCTCAAGGACCTTTTGCCAGCCCCATCACTTTTGTAACTGGTCTTTGGGCCATAGATGAGTACCAGGATAGAGGATAACAAGTTAGTATGTATCAAAGTAGAACCATCAACTTGAAGAACAAAAATACAAGCCTCAAATGGAAAACTCCTCCCGTAGCTGATATTTAAAGGGTCCGGACAAAACAGTTTGCACTTCTGTAATGTCATTGAAAAAAGTCATCATAAGCCCATAGGATAAGAAGGAATTGACAAGAGGTTATTTCATCCAGCTGACTGTCTCTAAGAAGCCCCACGATGGAAGAATTTCAAGCCTATTAGTTGGTAATTATTTTATATCCAAGTTATCCTTAAGCATCAAATGAATCCTCTTCCAGTACATAAAACCTCTGAGTAGACAGGGTACTTTCTATATCCACCCCAAGTTGAGTATTCGACAGTCAGCTGATGGACGTGAGTAGGAAGCAGCCCAAGTTCTTTCTGACCACGGTTTGATGATGGTGAGTCATTTTCACGGAGGCCATTGCAAAGTTTGCCTCCTGTAGCTGATTCCAGAGCACAGGAGTGCTGCTGCTGCTGCTGCTGTTTCATTTTGACGTCTTATCATCAACAGTTGGTTTGTACCTACAGTCTTACCCAGTTTTGTTCTACACTGTTATGAGATACTGTGCATTATCTTTTGGGCTAAACACATGTGATATCTACCTCATCATTGACAATGCAGAGTAAACAGAGAAAAGCACAGAGAAAGCAAATCCCAGACCTAGAGCCCACAGTGTAGTTCCCCTGAGTCCTCTGTGGTGGGTTGAACTTCATCACAGAAAGAGTAGGCCTGAAATGAATCAACACCTCTTTCAGTTGCTGGAACGTAACACAAGCACACAGGTGGAGGGAGTTTCAGGCAGTGACTCAGGATTACTTTTGGCCTAGGTGGACAACTGGACAGCTAGACACAGTCCCAAAACTCTGAGAAATCGCTTTCTGGATTCTTGCCTTCCCACAACCCCAAAAATGACAGCTCCACTTGAATTTCCACTGAAACTCTGAAGTTAAGGCTCGATAATTAGAACTCCCCTGGGATTGAGATAGTATTCCTACTGTTCCCCTTTGAGAAATGACAGCTTAGACCTGTCACCTTAGGGGAACACTTTACTTCAGGCAAAAGCAATGGTCCACTTGTTTCTAGTCCCAGAGAGCAAAACCCTTCAGGCTTTGTTCATTTTTGAGGTGAAACTCTACAGCTCTGCGTACATTAAAGACTTAACCAAAAAATGTCTAGAAACAACTAATCTCTCAGTGTCACTTCAAACAAGTATAGCATACCAGGCACATGGTATTTATCAAGCAACATAGACCCTCAGCTAGCCAACGCATTGAGTCCCATTTCCCTCATTTAAGAAGTCTCTAAAAGCCTACAAAAATATTGTCAAAGTTATATATATATAGTATTCAGAATTTTGTTCTGAAGGCAATTTACCCAGTACTACAGGTAGCATTTTTCAATGTGTATAACCCCCACTAAAAACTGTTTGGTTTTCATGAAAGTGTCTTGAAAGGAAGGACATGCCCCATAGAATGGAATGGTGGATTTTTTTGTTGTTTTTTTTTTTAAGCTAAAAGCTGGAGAATGAAATTATTGAAACCATCTTCTGTTCTACTTTAATTTTCACCAGCTTTTTGCTAGTTTACTTTAACAAGTAATGTTTGATTGAATTCAGGCCTGCTTTTGTTTACAAAATGAACAAGAGCCAGCAAGTCGTGGCCTGGCTAATTTGCACATCCACTGCCTTGGTCTCCTCCCCTTTAAACAAAAATCTGGAGTTTGTGATTTATTGTTGATTTGGTTAGCTCAAATGATTTTGATGGCTAAAATCTACCTTCCACCCCATCCTTGAAATTTTCTCCAAAAGCACCCACTCTATTTTTACCATACAAGGCAGAATTGACACTCCTACTCCCCCAACAAAAAAAAGAAAAGAAAAGAAAAACACATCTTAACTCCCAAGATTTCAGATGCCAACAAATGAAGCTGAGAATAAAAATCCGCAGATGGGAGAGGAGGAAAGCAAGATCCTGTACATCTATAGCTTTAGAAATGAAACTGGCCCATTCAGAAGAATAATATGACAGCAAAGCAAAATGGTAATTGTTGATAACATATCTGTTTGAGGCTTTATGAGACATCCTTGTTTGACAATCAGGTAGACCAGATGTTTTCAGATTCAGCAGCCCCTCACAATCTTCTTGGAAGCCCTATTCCTAAGTATCCTCCTTTAAAAAGTCTGATTTTAAAAGTCTAGGGTAGAATCTGTATGTACACAAAGTACCCTCAAATGGTTCTGGAGGTCCACCAAGCTTTGAAACTTAAGTATAGTCTTTATTCATGTGTAATGTTACCCTGTCCAGCTGATTTATCTCTTTCTCTGCTTGAATTCTCCAATCACAATCTGGAGGTCACATAGGATAAGTATGCTGTGAAATTGGTGTGCAGTTCCCTGTATAATCAGGAGAGGTGAGGTGAGGGGGCAATGCTCCCTGTCACTCAGGCACAAAATCCACACACATGCTTCTGTGGGGGCTACTTCAGCAAGATCACTACCTAATGCTAAAAATCATTTGATTCTCACATGCCTACCATCTATTCATAACGTTCCACCTCCATTGAGCCATCCATTCTAAGAGCAAGGCAAAACTCATTCCCAGCCCCATTTATCTCCATGAAATCTGCTGCTTTTTGGTGATTCGCCCTCTTCCCTCAGGCTGTTCATTTAAACATAATCTCATTTAACATAAAAATTAAATTTATCCAATGATACAGGTATTGAGGCAATGTCTAGTCACTCTGATGGAAGAAACCATACCCATCTTGCTTATCCCTGCAATCCAACTGAATAATAGGAAATTCAGTTCTAACACCTACCTACCCAGAGTTAGGTCAATTCCAACACCTGCCTACCCAGAGTTAGGTCAAATTTCACAGGTTAAAAACAGACTCCTCCACAAGATTCTTCTTACCTCAGATACCAGCCACAAGCTCTGGGGTTCCCAGGCTACCTGCATTTCTAACTGGCTACAAATTCTGGGGTTCTCACTACTCCCTCCGTTCTGTGATTCATTTTAACAACTCACAAAACTCAGAATAGCACCATATTTATAACTACAGTTTTATATAAAAGATACAAATTGGGACCAACAACGAAAAGACACATGGGGTGAGGTGTGGGAGGGTCCCAGATACAGAGCTTCCATGTCTTCAGGACCCATCACCCTCCCAGCACATCAATGTGTATCACTAACCAGGAAGCTCAGTTGAGCTCCAGGTGTCCATAGTTTTTATTGGGGTTTCATTATATAGGCATGATTGACATTAGCACATGATTGAACTCCATCTCTAAGGCTCCTCCCCTCCACACAGGTCAGGCTGTCATCACGTGGATCAAACGCCAATGCTCTAATCACATGGCTGGTCCTTCCAGAATAGCCCGTCCCCATCCTAAGTAATCTCATTAGCATAAACTCAGTCGTGGTAAAGGAGAGGATACCCATAAATAACAAAGACACTCCCCTCACTCAGAAAACTCTTTAGACTGACAGGTTACCTCCCAGGGACAAAGTTTAGCCAAATTCCTTACTATACTACAGGTCTCTACTTGAATATAACTGCTCTTATTGTCCTCAGACCATAAACAGTACCAGGTCAGCTCCTTTTGCTAAACAGGCCTTAGCTCTCTGCTTCTGCCTTTTGATACACTCATCATACTCATAATCACTTGCTCTTCATCTCCCCTCATTAGGCTTAAGGTCAAGAACCATGTCTGTCATATTCATTACACTTCACCGGTTCCTCACACTGGTTAAGGAACATAGTCAACATAATTAAATATTTGTTGTTAGGTAAGTTCTATCTCCATGCCTTTATTCATAGGTGTGAAAAGGACATTTACAAACATAAAGCTAGCACCAGGGACACAGTAGCTACAGTAGAAACAGGTGTACATATACATAAGATAACCAGGGAACACCCCAATCATTGAAAAAACTTTCAGAATAGATTTGAAATGTCCTTCACCTCAAATCCTGTTGTGTCTACCAGATTCCTGGGAAAATGTGAATCAAGAGGCACAAAATAACAGGACTTCTATATTTTTCATCCTGAAGGTGCTGATAATGGTGGTGGGGGAAGGGAGACATTGATTGATTTTCTTCTTTATTCAACTTCTAGTTGAGTTTCATTAACCTTTTAGCAAACAATCATGTTCTAAATAAGCAAAGTGTTTCTTTGAAGTTTATTCCCCCCTAAATATATGGTAATAGTATTTGAAAGTGGAATTCTATTTCAGTTGCCACATAAGCATCCTTTTCTCTAGCCTCTCACCAAAAAAAGAAAAGATTATACATATGATCTTTTTTAACAAATGGAATTCAAAATTTAAATTTGCAATGAAAAACACAATCATGTCAGTTCAGTCAATAAAAAGAAGATACAAAGTGAGCCTGAGTATTTTGATCCACCCACTTACTGCAAAGTTCCACATAACTTTGACTTTCAGATGAAAATATTTTCAATAAACATTGGTAGAATCAAATTGAAATCTGATTCCTCATTTGTCTAAGTCTTGTTCTCCAGCAATCGTGGTTTGTAAACTCAATGGTAGGAAGTAGAGTTTATGGAATGTCATAGCTGGAAGCAATATGCATAATCAGAAAACAGAGATCCATAGAGGACAAATAACTTGCTCAACTTTCCACATCAAGTTAATGGCAGAGATGGGACCAGAATCCCATCTCCTGACTCTCTACTTCCTAACATTTTTTCTATATCACGTTACATTAATATTTCTTTTCTATGCCCCAGAGTTTACAATAATGTTCAGCACATAATAAATGCTCAGTGAATCATGCTGATTTTGATTTCTTAAAGTGTTTTGTCTAACACACTGTGAAGCATGATTCCATACTTTCCTTTCATATATTCAGTTATACTTTTGCACCTACACAGATGACATATGGCTTGGTCACACATAGCACTGCTCTGCTGAGAACTCAATGTGTCTGCATTTCTTCTGTCATCCTTCTTCCATCTCTTCCCAATCTGTGCACTTAAAAATACACATACAACATACTCCTTCACGGATTGTCACTATCTATCCGGTGGTAGACTTGCTCTTTTAGTTCCAGTCTTAAAAGCAAACAACAGTATTCGTTGTAAATGATTTTAAAACTTGACTTGTGGGTGGGAAAAAAATTTCATCCCTCCCAAGACATTCAAACTTTATTTTTGGTTTCACTGGACTTCAAAAAAGACTACAGCTAGCATTTATTACATTCATTTGCCTTTTAAACCAAAGTGGTTGACACATGTTAGTCCCTCAAATGTGTGTTGAATGAAATGTGTGTGAAGACATGTGATGTGAATTAATCACCTTAAACTGCAATGCAATGTGTTCTTTTGCCTTCTACATTTGGGCACCTTGGAATAGAGTGTTTCTTTTCAGGTAACTAATTAATGAATATTGGAATTTACACAGCAGCCAGCATCATCATTTGAAAAGACAAATCATATCAGATCTTTCCTGCTTGAATTCTTTCAATGGCTTTCACTTAGAATAAAATCAAACCCGTAACATTAGCCTACGTGTCCCATATAATCTTGCTCTAGGTTCTTCCCTAGCCTCATCTCTATTGAAACTTCTTTTCATTCATCATCAGCCACCGTGCTTTCTTTTCATTTCCTCTTATTTCAGCTCTTTGGGAGTCTTTGCACATGCTGTTCCCACTATTTAGAATATTAATTGATATGGTTTGGCTGTGTCCCCACCCAAATCTTATGCCAAATCTCCACGTGTTGAAGGAGGGGCCTGGTGGGAGGTGATTGATTCATGGTGGGGCAGACCTCCCCCTTGCTGTTCTCATAATAGAGTTCCCAGGAGATCTGGTGGTTTGAAAGTGCGTAGTGCTTCCCCGTTCACTCTCTCTCCCACTCTGCCATGTGAAGAAGACACTTGCTTCCCCTTTGCCCTTTGACCAAACATGGCTGACCCTCTCAGCCATGTTTCCTGCACAGCCTGCAGAACTGTGAGTCAATTAAACTTCCTTTCTTCATAAATTACCCAGTCTCAGGTAGTTCATTATAGTAGTGTGAGTATTGACATTGTGCTCCCTATGCTCCTCCTTCCACCTCCCCCTGCCAATGAATCATGTCTCTTTGTGTCCATACTCCTGTGTAATGATATTTTGCTGCACCTCCCAGCAAATGGTAGAAGCTATTTCTCTTCTCCTTAATCTGGATAAGACTAATATAATGCAATGGAAGTAACATTCTAGAATTTCTAAAACCAGGTCTTTAAGTGACCTTATAGCTTCCACTTTTGCTCTCAGAACCCAACTGCTATGTACGAAGTTTAAGCAGTCTTGCTGAAGAGAGAGGGCATATGCAGAGAGAAATCCTAGAGGATAGTAAACCAAGTAGAAAGAGATGCCACATGGAGAAGAACCAAGGTCCTTTGGCTAATAGCTAGCATCAAGACCTGGACACATTAGTGAGGCCATCTTGGATTCTTTAGTCCCAGCTGAATTGACACCACATGGTCAGCTGAACCTGGCTGAATGCTGCCAAATTCCTGACTCAAAAAATTCTAAGCAATAACATGGTCATTGCCATTTTAAATTTACATTTTTGTTACACAGAGTAACATTTTGTCTTGTTTACAGTTATATGGGTTTCAGCACACACATAGATATTTGTAATCACCACCACAAGTGGATTTAGCTTAACTTCAACATCCCAAAGCATGTTCTTGTACTGACCATCAAACGTCAGAACTCTATACCCACCAACCCTAGCAACCACTGATCTATTCTCTAAACCTACAGTTTTGCTTTTGTCAGAGTATCATATAAACAGAATCATACAGTATTCGACATTTTGAGATTGGTTTCTTTCAATTACCATCATATATTTGAGATTCATTCATGTTGTATGTATTGCTAGTTTGTAACTTACTATGACTGAGCAGTATTCTATTGCATGGATTACTCATCCATTGACATATTTTGGGGTTGGTTCCAGTTTTCAGTGATTTTGAAGAAGGCTATTTTAAGTGTATATGTAGAGGTTTCTTTTCAAAAATAGGTTTTCATTTCTTTGGGCTAAATAGTTAGAAATGGGATTGCTGGATCATATGCAAGGTCTACGTTTAACTTTTAACTCAGAAACTGCCAGAAGGGCTGTACCATTTTGCATTCCCACCATCAATACATGAGAACCCTAGCTGTTCCACACCCTTGTCAGCAGTTACTATTTTCAGTGCTTTTTAATCATTCTAATAGGCATGCAGTGGCAACTTGTTGTGCTTTTCATTTGCATTTCCCTAGTGGCTAATGGTATTGAGCATCTTTTCATGTATTTATTTTCCACCTGCATATCCTTTTTGATGAAATATTATCTCATCATTTGCCTAAGCTTTTATTTGGTTGTTTTCTTATTGTTGAATTTTGAAAGCTTTTTCTATATTTTGGATACAAGTCCTTTGTCAAATACGTGATTTGCAAATATTCTCACCAAATTTGTGGCTTATGTTTTCATCTTCTTAGCAATATCCTGTGAAGAACAAAATTTTTAATTTTGAGAAGTCCAATTTGTCTTTCTTTTTTTCTTGGATTGTGCTTTTGGTGTAGGATTTAAGAACTCTTTGCCTAGCCCAAGATCATGAAGGTTTTCTCCTATGTTTTCTTCTAACAGTTTTATAGTTCTATATTGTGTATTTAGATCTGTATCGAGTAAATTTTTGTATAAGGTATGAGGTATGGGTTGAGATCTTGCATATATTTTTATTAGATTTATACCTAAAATTTTACTTTTTTGAAGGTACTGTGAATGTTACTTTAAAAAATTTTTAGTTTCTACATGTTCTTTCCTAGAGTATAGAAAAGTAACTGATTTTTGGATGTTGACTTTGTAGTTCGTGACCTTGCTAAACTCACTTAATAGTTTGAGGAGCTTTTTTGTAGATTGCTTAGGATTTTATACATCTTGAAGTATAGTTTTATGCTTTCACTTCTATCTGAATGCCTTTTACTTATTTTTCTTGCCTTATTGCACTTCCTAGGACTTCTAATACAATATTAAGTAAGAATGCTGACAATAGACATCTTCACTAGTAATAAACTTAAAAGAAAATCATTTGGTCTTTTCCCATTAGATATACCATATTAGCTGAAGGACTTTTTAAATGTATTTATTTATTTTTTGATGCCGTTCTATTTATGGCTTGCTGAGAGTATTTAATCATTCTTTTTTCAAATTTTGCCAAATGCTGCTTCTTCATCTATTGATAGGATCACATGGATTTTCTTATGTATCCGTTAATCTGGTGAATTATATTAATTAATTTTTGAATGTTGAACCAGTCTTGCATTTCTAGGATACATGCCGCTTGGCAATGGTATAGAATTCTTCACATATGTTGCTCAATTTAATTTGCTTATGATTTGTTGTTTTGCTGAGAACTTTTATATCTATGTTAATAAAAGATATTAATCTATAGTTTTCTTTCTTTCTTTTTTTCTCCTTCTTTCTTCTTTTTCTTTCTCTCTTCCTTTCTTTCTTCTTTTATTGTAGAGACAAGTCTCACTTTGCGACCCAGAATGCAGTCCAGTCCAGTGGTGTGATTAGAGTTCCCTGCAGCCTTAAACTCCTGAAACTTTACACCCATTGAACAACCCCCCATTTCTCCTACTCACCCAGCCCCTGGCAACCACTATCGCATTCTTTGCTTTTATGAGTTTGACTATTATAGATACCTCATCTATGTGGAATCCTACCACTTCATGGCAAAAATACCCCAAATAGCTGGATTTTAAAATGTGCAAAAAACCTGAATAGACATTTCTCCAAAAAAGACATACAAGTGGCCAACAGGCACATGAAAAGATGCTTACTACAGATTCTGTATTCCCTTTGCCTTCAGCAAGCACCTCAGCAGGTTGTGTTTTTTTTCCTGGTGGAGTGATCCAAACCTTCATTCCTGAAGGGTCTGGGTCATTTGTAGTCCTGCCTGAATTGGGCTGTTGTAGTTTCCCAACGACCTTAATAACAGGGCACTGTAACTCCCTCCTTATCCTGTTGACTTAAAGGTAGGAGAAGCCCGAGGTGTCCAGGTGGCGATCTTGACTTCCAGTTTAATTGAATCATTGTGTCTCCTGGTGGCAGTGTTCTTCTCTCTGAAACTAAGACCTCTAGGCCAGCAGGACGTAATGTCGTGGGAATAGGAAGCAAAAGTGTTGTTAGTGGATCACTAGGGGTGATGGTGAGTGGTGCCACCATCTTCCACCTCTTGATTCCTAGACCCGTGAAACCTGGCTATGGGATAAACAGTACCATATACTGGACACTGATTCAGAGCATACATGGCCTTCTGGAGAACTTTGCTGCAGCCCTGAAAATTATTGTCATCTAGTTGGCATTGGCATTGTGACTTCAAAAAACCATTCCACTCTTCTATCAATCCAGCTGCTTCAGGATGATGGGGAACATGGTAAGACTAGTGAATTCCATGAGCATGAGCCCACTGCTGCACTTCTTTAGCTGTAAAGTTGGTTAGAGGCAATGCTGTGTGGAATACCATGATGGTGAATAAGACATTCCGTAAGTCCACAGATGGTAGTATTGGCAGCACTGCTTACGGGATAGGCAAACCCATATCCGGATTGTCTATTCCAGTGAGGACAAACCTCTGCCCTTTCCATGATGGAAGAGGTCCAATATAATCGACCTGCCACCAGGCAGCTGGCTGATCACCCAGAGGAATGGTGCCATATCAAGGGCTCAGTGTTTGTCTCTGCTGCTGGCAAATTGGGCACTCAACAGTGACCATAGCCTGGTCAGCATTGGTGAGTGGAAGTCCACATTGCTGAGCCCAGGTGTAACCTCCATCCCTGCCACCACGGCCGCTTTGTTCATGGGCCCATTGGGTGATGACAGGGGTGGCTGAGGAAAGAGGATGAGTGGTGTCCACAGAACGCGTCATCCTATCCACTTGATTATTAAACTCCTACTCCGCTGAAGTCACCCATTGGTGAACACTCACATGGGATACAAATGTCTTCACAGTTTTTGACCACTCAGAGAGGTCCATCCACATACCCCTTCCCCAAATTTCTTTGTCACCAATTTTTCAATCATGCTACTTCCAAGTCCCTGACCATCCAGCCAAACCATTGGCTACAGCCCATGAAACACTATATAATCACATATTTGGCCATTTTGCCTTCTGTGCAAAGTGCACAACCAGGTGCACTGTTCTAAGTTGTTCCCACTGGGAAGATTTCCCTTTGCCACTGTCCTTCAGGGATGTCCTAGAAAGTGGCTGTAGTGCTGCAGCTGTCCACTTTCAGATGGTGCCGGCATATCATGAAGAACCACCTGTGAACCAGGCCCCAGTCTTCTCTTCCTCTGTCAACTGATCATAGGGAACTCCCCATGAAGCCATTGGTGCAGGCTGGGGGAAAGAAGGCAGAGTGGCAGGAGTGGAGACCATGGGCATTTGAGCCACTTCCTTTTGTAACTTAGTTGTGCCTTCAGGACCTGTCAAACCTGATCAGTCATATGCCACTTCCATTTGATGATGGAATGCTGCTGTGCATGACCCACCTTATGGCTTGATGGGTCAGAAAGCACCCAGTTCATGATAGGCAGTTCAGGTCACATGGTGACTTGATGACCCATAGTCAAACGTTCAGTTTCCAACAAAGCCCAGTAATAGGCCAAGAGCTGTCTCTCAAAAGGAGAGTAGTTATCTGCAAAAGATGGCAGGGCCTTCCTCCAAACTCCTAGAGGCCTCCACTGTGATTCACCCATGGGAGCCTGACAAAGGCTCTAAACAGTATCCCTATCTGCCACTGACACCTCAAACACCATTGGATCTGCTGGGTCATATGGCCAAAGTGGCAGAGCAGCTTGGACAGCAGCCTGGACCTGTTGCAGAGCCTTCTCCTGTTCTGGACCCCACTCAAAACTGGCAGCCTTTCAGGTCACTTGATAAATGGGCCAGAGTAACACACCCAAATGAGGAATGTGTTGCCTCCAAATAGGTGTGCCTCTTTCTTGGTTGTAGGAGGGGCCAAAAGCATCTACTTATCCTTTACCTTAACAGGAATATCTTGACAGGCCCCACAACCGCTGGACCTCTAGAAATTCCACTGAGGTAGAAGGTCTCTGAATTTTAATCAGATTTATTTCTCACCTCTGGCATGCAAATGTCTCACCAATAAGTCCAGTGTGTTTGCTACTTTTTGCTCACTGGATCCAATCAGCATAATGTCATCAGCGTAATGGATCAGTGTGATATCTTGTGGAAGCAAAAAGTGATCAAGGTCTCTCTGAATAAGATTATGACATAAAGCTGGAGAGTTGATATACCCCTGAAGTAGGACAGTAACGTATATTGCTGGCCTTGCCAGCCAAAGGCAAATTGCTTCTGGTGGTCCTTATGGACAGGAATGGAGAAAAGGTACTTGCCAAGTCAATGGCTGCATACCAGGTGCCAGGAGAGGTGCTAATTTGCTCAAGCAATGAAACCTCACATCTGGTACAGCAACTGCAATTAGAGTCACCACTTGGTTAAGTTTATGATAATCCACTGTCATTCTTAAAGATCCATCTGTCTTCTACATAGGCCAAATGGGAATGTTGAATGGGGATGTGGTGGGAATCACCACTCCTGCATCTTTCAAGTCCTTGATGGTGGCACAAGTCTCCACAATCCCTCCAGAGATGCAATATTGTTTTTGATTTACTATTTTTCTAGGTAGAGGCAGCACTAATGGCTTCCGTTTGGCCCTTCTCACCATAATAGCCCTCACCCTACCAGTCAGGGAGCCAATATGGGGGTTCTGCCAGCTACTAAGTATGTCTATGCCAATTATGCATTCCAGCACTGGGGAAATGACCACAGGATTAGTCTGGGGACCCACTGGACCCATTGTAAGTCAGACCTGAGCTAAAACTCCATGAATTACCTGACTTTAACTGGAGGACCACAGTGACATTTTGGGTCCCCTGGAATCAACGTCAGCTCAGAGCCAGTGTCCAGTAATCCCCGAAATATTTGATCATTTCCCTTTCCCCACTGCACAGTTACCCTGGTAAAAGGCCTCATGTCTCCTTGGGGAAGGATGGGAGAAAGATTCACACATAAATTGTCGGTAATATAGTGGGGTCCTTCCTCAAGGGGACCCTGCCTCGCCTTCATTCAAGGGGTTCTTGGTCTGTAAACTGGTTCAAGTCTGGAAATTGATTGAGGGGCCACGATTCTCTGTTTTTATAATTCAAATTAGTCTTTTGCTCATTCAACCTAGAAGTTTTCTGATTGTATAATTTAAGTTGGAATGCAGTATGCTTCTTGTCAATTTTACTTCTAGGAATACCATGATTAATTAGCCAATGCCAGAGCTCTACATGAGTCAGACTATTCTGAATGCCACTTTGCCTCTGATGTCCATCATGGTAGCTATGCCCGCCTTGACTTTGACAGCTGAGTCCTGCCACTTGGCTCCTGCCAATTATTCCCATTGTATTTAAATGTTGTAGTTGAGTGACTGTGGTTCCCACTGTTAAATCTGACATACAGAGAAGAGCAATTACAAGGTTCTTCAAAGATGCAGGTGCTGCCCTCACAAATCTATTTCTCAAGGCATTCATCCGGGGTATATCTTCTAGACCCTCCCAGCTGGGATGAGTAGGTCTAAAGTGATGAATCCACTCCATTATCCCAGTCTCCTTAAGCCTTTGGATCCCTTCCCCTACATTAAACCAACGGAGATCAGGCATTTCCAGCTCACTTACAGTGGGCCATCTTTTAAACCATATTTCAGCTAACCAAGCAAGTAAACTGTTAGAACACTTTTAACTCCTCGAGCAGCAACATTAAATGCATATTTCCTACTTAGCTGTCCCAAATTGATAAATTCAGTCTGATCTAACTCTTTGTTCCTTCCACCAATATCCTATACCTTTAATATCCATTCCCATGCCTGTACTCCAGATTTCTGTTTATATAAATTAGAGAGCTCAAACACTTATTTTCAAGTGTAGTGCACCTCTTCATGGGTCACACTCTCAACCTCCCCTCTAGGGGCCCACCAGAACTTCAGTCTATTTATAGATCTAGAAACAAACAGAGGTGTTGAGGGTGGCTCCTGAGGAGAGTCAGCATTATCTTGCCTGGCAGCTGCCTCAGGGGAGGTCATTACTGTTGCCTCAGGAGGCACAGGGTTTATCTCCTCAGACAGAGGTGGAAAGGCTGATGGCAGCATGGGTCAGGGACGGGGTGTTGCCTCTACTGGGGATGGGGAAGCTGTTCTTTCTGGCAAAGAAAGGTTCATGAGAGTTTACAAACTCAGTGTCCCCAGCTTCACCAGGGTCCTCCCACACATCCCCATTACAAGTTTCAGGGTCTCCTTCTTTTCCAATCAATCCCCTCACTTACATATAGAGTCACTAAACTTCTTGCCTCTCATGAGCAGTGAATCAGGAGTGTCAAATGCATTTATTTTGTGTAACTCTCTGAGCAGTTCACTCCATGGACTATCAGTGTTCTCCATACTATTAGAAGTAGAGTCCTTGGCATTTTGGAGTCTAATCATATTAAGCAGCCAACTCCAGAAACCCCAAAACCAATGAAAGAATTCCATCCTTAACACTCTGTTCCTCTAGAACCACTCCTGGTACTAAAATCTGTATTAGTCACGGTTCAGGGTTCTCTTAGAGGAACAGAACTAATAGGCCATGTATACATATATATATATAAAATATATATATTATATATAATATGAGATATAATAGTGTATATACATTACATATACACTATTATATATAATATATATTATATATTATATTATATATATATTTTATATATGGGAGTTTATTAACAACTTACATGATCACAAGGTCCCACAATAGGCCATCTGCAGGCTGTGGAGCAAGGAGAGCCAGTCCAAGTCCCAAAACTGATGAACTTGGAGTCCGATGTTGAAGGGCAGGAAGCATCCAGTATGAGAGAAAGATGTAGGCTGGGAGGCTAGGCCCACCTCCCTTTTTCACATTTTTCTGCCTGCTTTATGTTTGCTGGAAGCTCATTAGATTGTGCCCACCAGATTAAGGGTTGATCTGCCTTCCCCAGCCCACTGACTCAAATGTTAATCTCTTTTAGCAACACCCACACAGACACACCCAGGGTTAATACTTTGTATCCCTCAATCCAATCAAGTTGACACTCAGTATTAACCATCACACACATATATTTCTTCCAAGTATTTCTCCACATTCTCTATAAATTCTGGATTTTTTCATTTGTATTCATGAGACTAATTTCCATTTCTTTGCTTAGAGAATTGAGCTCCCATTAGTTTCTCCTTGCCCTTTTGCTTGACACTAGTTATTCTAGAAAAGCCTTGATCTTCGACATCCCGTTACTTCTGGGAATCTTTCTGGTCCCTTCTCTCAGACCCCATTACTCCATCTTGCCTGCAGCTTTCTAGTGTGATCTATTGCTTTAAATCTTATTTTTGTTTTTTTCATCCATTACCCTCGGACTAGATGCTTTGGAACGTCCCTTACTTCCTGGGCCCACCCCAGCCCTCATCCCAGATTTTGATTTTAATTTCCCTTTAATTAGAGCCCTCCAAGTGCAGAAAAACCACACCTATTCTAATACCAGTCCTTGCTAGTAGGATTTCAACCTTGGCCCAGTCCCTGCTTTCCTGAAAAGGAAGGTCTGCCACCTAGCTTGCTATGAACATAATAAGAAATCTGACAGCATGGAACTACCATGGAGTGATTCATGTAGTCTTGCTGGCTTTATTGATTACATTACAATTTTATCCATTGAGTAAAAGATCTTTGATTTAAAGTACAATCGAATCTAGATTTTTTTTTCTGACTTCCTAAAAAAATTACATAAAAGTCATTTCACTGTTTTATTGGTATTATTTTAACATTAATTATCTACTGGGATATTACAGAGTGAGAACCCCAGATCTTAGTCAAGTGAGGACTGTTTCTGTTTTAGAGAGGCCAAGATTGCTGTAGGTTTATTGTGTTTTATTGTTCTTGGAGGTGTATTTATTTTCGTTCCTTTTTCTACTTCTTGTATTTTTGATGTTTTCTCCTTTTCTGTGAAGCTATTAACTTCCTCTTGAAAAGTCTTTCTTTTAAATTGATTCTAATTTACTACAAATATTTTTAAAACAAAAACAAGTTATTTGCTTAACTTACCACTCCCTTTTTTTCTTTTGACTTTTCATGCTTACCTATGATTTGAATTTTTACAATAATTATATATTACTTTTACATTTTAAAATTCAATTTCAAATACATTTTTTAAATCAATTAAAAATAGTACTTACATCATGAGAAAGTTGTAAATTTTTAATACATTAAAACACAAAGGAAAGTACCTCATACTTCGTAAGTGTTCCGTAAACATTAGCTATTATGGGTTTCACATTTATGCCTGGTTGTAGATATAGTCCAGCTCTGCATCTCCAGCTCCTATGAGACATCTCCTCTTGGAGGTTCTATGTGCACCTCAAATTGCAAATTGGAATTCACCATCTTCCTCCACACCCACCCAAACCTGTTCCTACTCCTGTGTTTCTTAATTCTGCCAGTAGCATAATGACTTCACTTTCATAGACTTGAATTTTTAAAGATGTATTAGAGGCTGAAGTGAGCAGATCACCTGAGATCAGGAGTTCGAGATCAGACTGGCCAACACGGTGAAACCCCATCTCTACTAAAAATACAAAAATCAGCCTGGCGTAGTGGCACATGCCATAATCCCAGCTACTCGGGAGGCTGAGGCAGGAGAATCGCTTCAACCTAGGAGGTGGAGGTTGCCATGACCCAAGATTGTACCATTCCACTACAGCCTGGGCAACAAGAGTGAAACTCTGTGTCAAAAAAAAAAAAAACAAATAAATAAAAATAAATTAATTAACTTTAAAAAAGATGTATTTGATCTTTCTCTTGTCTCCCAACTGAAACAATTCCCAAGTGCTTTTTATTTTCCTTCTGCCACATCTCTTAGGTCTCTTAAGACTTTATTGTCCTCTCCGTACCCTCATTCAGAATCTTGTTATTATTTATCTGGACTGACCCCATAGTATCTGTACTAATGCAGTAGTCTCATAACTGTCTTGGGTTTCCAGCCTCTGCAACATACTCTATGCACTTCAGGTTAATTTTCCTAAAGAACATGTCTAAACATGTATCTTTCCAACTAGGTAATTTTCTTTGACTCCCTACTCTATACTGAATTAAGGTCTTGCATTTTCTAGTCCCAATCAACCATTGCAATTTGCCTCAGAAACCCCTTAATGCTTTGCACCCTTCAGACAAGTTATTTACCTTGTAGTAAAATAAAAACAGTAATAGTCTCACTGAAGGTCTATATGGTTTATTTTTTCTATATTTAAATGCATTGAATGTAATGAGTAGACTTAGAAGCTCACCTCTGAGCTTCTAAGAAGTCTTTTCTTTTGACTTATAATAGGTTCTTGGCTTTATTATGGATAGATAAGATTGCCAAATAGAGCAGTTTCTTATAAATAAAATTTCCTGTCATTAAAAGATATATATATGTTATGGATACACACACAACCACACATACAGGTGTGGGCACACACACACCACAAACACAGACATACATACATCTAAGGAACACTTTGGAATTTCAACAATATTAATTCTTTACCTCAAATGCAGTAGATACTAGAGGAATACTTTTCCATTTTCCTTTACATTGGACATATTTGCAATTTGAGAACAAGAACCAGTGTTGGGTTTCAGACAGAATCCATTTAATTAATCATACTATTTGAACAGCTGGGGAGGCCATATATTTACGTAAGAGTTTAACATTCTTTCGAAAAATTGTCAGGTATGAATTAAAATAATATTATTTCACTTTTTAATGATATGCTATTTATCTTTAGATTTTATTCACACCTAACTTTATAAATCAATAGTTCCAGTCTTTGAGACACATTATTACCTATGCTTAAATGCTTTTAAAAGCACTATCATATGCAGTGTGGTAAGAAAGGACTAAGGTTCTATTTACCACAGGGACTCATTTGCAAAGTATGAGCTATTCCTATTTTTGTTTCTGAATTTGGCAAGCAATGGATAGAAAAGAGAAGAAATTGCTTGATAAAATCATGTTTTCCACTTACTTGTCACCAGCAAGAAGATGAACTTTTCTTATTAAAAAATATTAAGTTTGTCCCATTCAATACAGCAGTAAAAGCTCTACACAGACAAATGTGGGTAGAAGATAAAGTGGAATTATCATATTAAATTGCCCAAGAACACAGTTTTAAAGAAAAATATTCATGAAAACACAACAGATTATAGTGAAAATAAGTGAGAAAATTTTATAAAACTGTATTCTAGCTTCTGTCTCTAGAGTAAAGGCCAACTTGAAAGAGAAACTTTGGATTCAGCCAGAGCTAATCCAACAGGAAACTCCAGGGATATGGGCAATTATTTAAATGGGAGTCACTTACGGGCACCATCAACAGCTGTCCTTTGGGCCAGCCAGTGTGGTCAGGGCCTCAGAACTGTGGAGTAACTCTAAACATTTACAATGGGGAAGAGGCACCATATGAATAAGTTTGGAGAGATAAAGGGAAGGATGGGTAACTGGAACACGGCATGGTAACGTTTACTTTTCTGATTTATATTCTTGAGGAACACACTGCCTATGCTCAGCAATTTACATAGCTAATGCCATATGAGTTTGACAGTTATGATTCCAATGGAGGCAGGATACATGCTCTCCCTTACAGTGATAACACATGAAGCTTGCCACTGCAGACTGGTGCTCAGAGAAACCCAAAGAACTTTTATGCATCAACTCAGCCTTGAAATTCAGATGAGCCATCAACCAAGGTCTGCATACCACATACCTTTCCTACATAACTCCCCCACCATCTTTGCTTTAGGGGGCCATCTCTGCTTCTTCTCCAGTTCTTTAATTTAAATAAATTCCAGCTGTACAGGAAGAAGATGGAAATGTGTTATTATGTTCTCTGTTCTGTTTTGCAACCCCATAGATGTAGCCCTGTCTCTGATCTCTGCCTGAAACTGTGCTGAGGACTAGATAGGACAAACATGGAAAGCTAGTCTTTATCCTCTAGAAATTTAACAATCCAAGAGAAGAGATGCAGATGCACTCTGAAAGTATGGACTTAAGAATAAAAACATCAACCTGATATGCAAAAGTTTTGGGTACAGGTCAAATGAACCTTATGTTATACATTCATTCATTCACTCATGCATTTATTAATTCATTCTACAGATGTTTACTGGACACTTAATACCAGGCAAGTTCTTCAGTACTGCAGATATGTAAATGATCAAAACCCAACCCTATCTCTGCCCTCATGGAACTCTCTAAGTAGTGGAGTAGAAAGCCAATCAAGTAAAAGATAAATAAATTTAAAATTGAGACAGTGGTGTGAAGAACATGGTACTATGACAGCTGATCAAAACCGAAGTGACACCATCAGGAAAAACACTTGTTTTCCTGAGAAGGCAGGAATGGAGCAGGAGTAGTCCATGCGGCCATAAGGGAACAGTTTTCCATCAAGGAGGAGGAAGCATGGTGAGTCAGAGGCACTGGAAAAAGGCCAGTGTGCCAGGAAAAGAAAGCTTGGGGGATCTGATGGGAAATGAGGTTAGACAGGGAGAGGGGCTCAGACCCTGCACAATTTGCAGGCCTCCCTAATGAGTTTCATTTTGAGCAGAAAGCAGGAGTAGCACATATTTTGAGGTAATTACACAAAAGGGTCATGTCCAGTTTAGAGAGAGGAGAGATAGACCCACAGTCTAGAATCCAGTATGGTTGAATATAATAAGGGCACACCCACCCTCTCAGTGTACGTTAATTGCTGGGGACAGCAATATTAAGAGATGGCTTCTTGAATAGGAGCCAAACCACCACTTGGTTAAAACAGGGAAGTTTTGACTAGCTCTACTAATAAATAATGAACCCAATATCCTTTGCCTGGCCTCCACTCTTCCACATAAATTCAATATGTTAATGCATCTGTAACAAATTAAGTGTCTCTTAAAAGTCCCTTAAAAGTCTCCAAATCTTTGAAAATTTAGAGTGCCTATGGAAAACAAATAAGCAAAATCCTTGACCTTTTCTCTATTCGTAAGTAAGATCAATGGAATATGCCAAGAACCCAGAAACCTCTCTATTCCCAGAATTTTTTAAAAGGAATTTGCTTGTATGAATCCAAAGCAAAATTGGAGGTCTCTTTCAAACTAGCTTGTTTGGTTAGTTTTTGGTAATGAAGTCAAGAGAATACTAATATATACCAGTCGTAATGCAGAACAACCCAATCTCCAAACTCACACTGATATTTGACATATGTAGCCTAGACAACCCTTGGAATCTAAGAGTAGCAATTTAAGTTGTTTATTCTTACATAATGGGAACAGAGGGAGGAAAAGAATTTCTATTTCCCATTAGTTGGCGTCACATGTCCCTTCTGTTTTGCAGTGAGCATTTTCTGTAATAACCCACTAAGCTGATCTGTAACAATCAATAAAATACCTGAGATCATGCATGAAATCCAAATGGAATCTGAGAATAGAGAGATAACAAGGAGATAGTCTTTTGACTGGACACGCTAAGTAACAGATTTTATTTTATTTTGAAAAAGAAAGAAGGAAAGAATTGTGAGGGAAATGCTATTAAAAAACTACCCCAAGGAGTCAGCAATTTCTGAGTTTTTCAATTAAGTTGCCAATTTTAAGGCTATTACACTGCTCCCTGAATCAAAAGGATTAACAATTTTCCTCTTAGCAATTAGGAAGGTAGAATTTTACCATGGAAGCACATGGGGAAAGACTGTACAAGAAGTTAGAATTAACTAAATCTCCACTGAGGACCACCCAAGAGGAGCTAAATGAAGGGTTACTTTCAAGTGGGGTTGGGATCAAAGATTGAGGGAGATTAGAACCAATGGGAGGTTAAAGGAAAACATCTGGTCTTTTGCAGTAATCACCAATAGAAAGGTGAATCTTCCTTGGGGAAAGAACAGCCCATCTGACCGCGGACCCTCCAACTTGCCATAGAGTGCTGACTCCATAGAGAAGACACCTCTGACATTCAGCAGAAAAATGCAAAAGCATTCTGAAAAATTAATAAGGAAGTTACTTCATCAGGCAGAATGCAGATGTACAAGTTAGCGTTGAGATTCAAAGACCTTTTTTTTCCTGTTTGGGCAACATGGTCATGCTACCCATTGAGTGTAACCCCTTGATAGTCTTGACTCGATGAAATCCATTCCTGTGGATGGTGGAGGAGGAGCACACTCTTCTCTTTAGACAGAAGCTTACAGCTGAAGCTATCAGAAAAGGAGGCAATGCATGTTAATATCATTTTTACTTAGCCTTAAAGCTTTGGCTTATATCATAAATTCCTATGTCTGCTTAGGCAAAAGATGTTAAAGTCCTGGGAAGAAAGCAGAAATATTCAGGAGAAATAAGAGACAGGGGGAAGTTTCAATATTTTCCTAATAGAATATTCTTTGTTTTAGAATGTTCTTGCTTTTTGTAGTTTGAATCTTTTAAGAGGAGCGTTCAGTGATTTCCATACAAAGTCTGATTCTATCTTATTTCCTATTCTTCAGATTATCCTGGATGATTAATCACCTGGAGGAATGACAAAACAGCCCCAGAATGGCATCTTCACACGTGCCAGTTTTATCTGTTATCTCGTCACATCACATTTCCTTAGGAATCCAAGGAGGAATTTTTTAAAGGATTAGAGCAAGTGTGTTTGCTTGACTCCTCTATCTAACAGGAAAGCAACCGGGACGGAGCTCCTGTACACTTTGCCCCGGGTCATGATGGGCAGCTGGCTGTTTCCTCAGTCAAGGCACAAGCGAAAAGAGGTTACTGCTTTCTGAGCACCATTTTTCCACACAATGCTTTCTTCGGCAATGAGCTTCTAAGAGGAGAGTCACAGATGAACGAGCCTGGAATGGAGCTTTGATTAGACCATCTCACTTTTGTAATGAGGGCACTAAGGATCGAAAGAGTCACAAATGGCAAAACTAGAGCCACTTCCTCCTGGTTTTCATCTAGAGGCCTGGTTACAGCCCAGGACTTAACTCATTTCACCCATATCTCGTCATTACTACTTCAGTGGGCCTCCATTTTTCTTCCCCTCTATCTCAAACACCTGAAAACTAGAGTAACACGAACCAGGGAACCTTTGTCCCAGAGGATTCAGCATCAGACTAAGAGGTGAGCATGAAGAGGAAAAATAACTTACAGCCTAGGGTCACTGGCTTCTACCTTTTCCCCCAGTCATAAGTGAGCTTTCCTACTAACCCAGCTAAACACTTCCCCCTTCTACTTTTCTCATTGTCTTCTTGGACCTCAGGTGCAGAATGCTGAGCATTATATTACTCAGTTTGTGACTCAATATTATCACCTGGCTCTGCCAAGCCTACTCTCCTTTTTAAATTTTTATTTGATTATTTTCTCTCTTCATCCTTCATCCTCACTCCCACTACCCTCCCTCCCATGGGCTGCCCCTTTAATTGTTCCTATGTGTCCTTGAATATGCATGTGTCCTTGAAGTATTTAGTGTGTTGTTTTGTGCAGTACCTGTTTCTAATTTACATAAGTAATATTGCACTAAGCTCTCCTTCTGTTACTTTCCCCTCAATACTCTTAGTAAGATCTAAGAAATCATGCTTCTTTATGTGAATCCAGTTTATTACTTTAAGCTGCTGCCTCTGATTATGTAGCAGAATGCATCATAATATTTTTCTTATCTATTACTTCCAATGATGGACATCTAGCCATCACGCAGTGGGACCGTGAATGTTTCCATTCTAGTTCTATCTTCCCAGCTACCAGAAGTCACATTGCACTCAACATTTTCCTATATAAATTCGTTGGTCAATGGAAGAATTTCTCTTGGGTCTAATTCTGAAAGTTAGACTACTGGGTCATGGGGAAGACCCAGGAATCCTTATTTTACTACATATTCACATAGTTATTTTTCAGTACATATTCACATTTTGTTCTCTAGAATGTTTGAACTAACCCCTCCTACTCCCCTTGCAGTCCAGGAGAATTCTTACATCCTCATTAGTACTTGGTATCATGTGACTTTTTAATTGTTGCCAAGCAGGATTCGCTCCTCTTTAATTGACTTGGAAATTAAAATTATTATTCTTATGTTCTGTTTTTCTATTTTGTGGAGTTACATGCAATGACCAAATGCAGGAACATCTCGTTTGCAGTGTGAATAGGCACTGAGGAATAATTCAATGTTCTGATTAGTAGAAAGCTATCTGTATGGCATACTCAGGTTATCATTTGCGAAGAAGCAGAAAACAAACCAGCTTTAATTATAAAAACTCCCATGACCATAGTTTATGAGAATTCAGAAATCACTCCAGTATTAAGTGTGACCTACAAACAAACAAGAAAACTGGTACTCATTGAATTTTACCTGTGGATATACCAGTTAGGAAATCACTTTGCTTTCTCACATGGGACTATTTTGGATAATGTAGCGGATATATTTATTATTTCCATGCTCTTTCCTTGAAATTGCTCTCCTCGCAAAGCCCCTGCCGAAGGAGTGGTCCTAGGTTCGTGTCAGGACCACATGATTCTGCCCTCTGGCCACAGCTTGCAGGATGAGGGAAGTTCATTTATCTAACGTTGAACTCATCTATAACCTGAGATAGACCAGTAACAGACTTAGTGACTTTGAACTAAGTAAAATGAAGTCACTTGATCATGATAAGTACCTGAGCCGTCAGGTCATGGAAAGCCTGGCCTAGAGGCAGCCCAGGGCAAGACATAGCTGAAGTCATGAGAAAACAGAAACTAAGAAGCTGCAGAGGATCTTAGTCTGCAGAGAGGAGACAGGGGCAAATGTGCAGAGAGAAGCAGAGATTACAACCACTCCAACAGCTGTGAGTACATCAATCAGTCAGGCAGGAGCCCTACCGGGAAGAATCCTTACCAAAATCCTTCATCTAATTTCACTCCCATTTTACAGGAAATAAACCTGATGAGACATTCTATCCCAAAGACAAGCCTCATCTACCCCAGGCAAGGGAACCAATTTTCAGGCCTGTTTTCTCTAGTTCCCCAGAGCGTTCTTCAACAAAGCACCATCCACCATTGTGAAGGGAAAATAGAACACCTGAGCCTTCACCACTCCATACTTGTTAGAAGTAAACTTTGATAAATTATCCTCAAGGAGATGGGTAAGGAACTGGAGGGAGAAAAGATAGATGTGGCATTTATCAGGGAATCAACTCAAGCATCCAATACACAAATATATCTCCAAACTGTTGGAATGTCAAAGCTAAAAGCTACCTAAATATAATAACTCAGATTATATTTTCACAACATTTTTAAACATCCACCTAGTGTTCTCCTTTGAGTATGCTGAAGATGCTCTAAAAATTGTTTTTTAATAGAACAAAGTGACTTGATAGAAGTCATCATGGGAGAGAGATGTGGGAGGAAACATAAAAGAAGAAGCTATGGTTATGAGAAATCACTTTCTCCGCAGCCAGGAAGCAACTTCTGAGACAGTCTCAGAGAAGACCCACCCTGGCAATGCTCAGACCACAGGTGAACCAGTAACTCTCCATTTGCCATCATGAGTTAGGTGCTACCAGACCATTGGCTCTGTAAATAAATAAGCCAAGTAGAGTGAACATCCACGTTTTTCTTTACCCCCAAACTCCTTTTCAGGTAGCAGAGTGTAGTGGTTAAGGGAATGGGCTGGCAGTGGGACTGTGAATGTCCCCATCCTAGCTCTATCTTCCCAGTTATGTGAATTTTAGCAAATTACTTAGCCTCTGTATACTTCGGTGTACTCATGTATAAAATAAAGATAATAATAATGCCTCCCTTAAAGGGTTTCTGAGAGGATTGCCTTTTGAATAGTGTCTGGGAAATAAGTGTTTAATTGTTATAATTATTATAATTATTATTTTGGAAACAGCACTAAGATTCTCTTTTAAAGAATCACCATCTCTCCCATTCTCAGTCCAATTGACTGAGGTCAATCTGACCTCCTGCCTTGGCTCCTCAGACATTACCAAAGTAGATTCTGTGAGAATCAAAGTAGGAGTTTCTATTTGAACTACTGGGAAAGAGGCACTTTTATTTCCTCTGGGGTTTGCTGAGCTAGTGACTGTAAGCCTGGAGACACTTGGCATCATCAAATTGAGAGAACCTGCCTGAGGATACTGTCAACTCAGAAAAAAAAATCAGTCGAACAATGGCAAGACACCAAATTATTATGACATTATTCAAGCCCCTGGATCTGGCTGTGCCTGAAGCCAGTACTCTTGGAATTTCCAGTTGTGTATGCCAATACATTATCTTCTTTGCTTAACTAATATAAATTGAAGTCATACTACTTATAATTGAAGAAGTCCCAAGGATTACAGTAAACTATGGCCAAGAAATATTTAGGAACTACATAATTTATTTAATTCATCAAAAACTTGTGAGTACCCATTTTGCAAGACACTGTAATGGATACTGTGATACAGCTTTGAACAAAATAGTATCTGCATTCTAGTTGGGGAAGACAGACAATAAATAAAAATTATTAAATGGAATGACATGAAGTTATCATTTTTGGAGGTCAAACACGGTTGAATACCGGCAATTTCACACGATTCAGCCTAAGACCTATAGGCCATTCATACAACAGTTACTCTTTACTGTAAGAGTTTAGATGCCCTGAAGGGGAAACACCTTTCTGGCTGCTAAGCAAATCACCACAAGGTGTTGCTGATTTAACATCTTCGTCACAGAGGTCATCACCGCTCTTGCCAATCATTTCTTCTGTCATTAATTCATCCTGATTAGTGTTGCAAATTCTGTTCCATCATGGCAAAGAGCTACAACCACCACTTTGGAAATCATTTTCTTACTAGGTTCCTCATAAGAAAGTATGCCAATACATTATCATCTTTGCTTAACTAATATATAAATTGAAGTCATACTACATATAATTGAAGAAGTCCCAAGGATTACAGTAAACTATGGCCAAGAAATATTTAGGAACTACATAATTTATTTATTTAATTCATTGCTTACCAACATTGTTGCTGTATTTTCTTTCACATGTTTTTAGTAACAATCTGGCTCCCCACCTCCTTTTCCTAACCTTCACTCCTTACTTGATCCCAAGGGTTCCCCTTTATGAGTGATATCACCTGGTACTTTCTTTGCCTGCTGCTGGTCTGAGTTTCTGATTCCTGCTTCGTTGCTCATTCCATGCCTCCCTAACCTAGGATATCTGGCAGGCCCCCATCTGTAGTTCAGCGGAAGGTTACATCTTGGCTGGCTAGAAGGAATTCAGCAGGGCTGAATCTGGTAGAATGACTATTCATATTGGGAGCAACGGTAATATGGGGCGAAGCAGGGAGCCAAGGTGGTAGCTGAGGGAAGTGGACTCTGAGACACAGAGTAGCATGCAGGAGATTATTAAAGGGTGCTATTGAGATTAAACAACTGCAGAAGAGAAGAGGAGGGAAGGAAGCAAGATTGAGTAGAAGGAGAAGTTGAGCTGCAATGCAGTCCAAATGGAAGCCTTAGAACCCTACAGGGAGTTCTGAAGATGAGTTAATGCTTAAGATTTGTCCTGAATTGTGGTAAGAGAAATGAGGCCTTTATATTCCAGCATCAATCATCAGATGGGGGTCATTCTGGGAAGAGATACGACAATAGTTTAAGAGGACTCACAACTGAGGGTGCCTGCTTAAGACACTCTCAGCATCCAGGATGAGAAGTCCTTTACTCCTGAAGGGAGACCTGAGCAGTACAGCACAGCATCCACCACAGTGGGTATGCAAGAGAAAGGAGTTCCAACAGCCACCAAGGTACAGAGTAAGACCAGAAGCAATTAGCAAAAGCCAGAGCATGGTACAGCATGGGACCTGCTTCACTTCTTTGTTAATATATTAACAATATTCATGTTATCTAGAGTGTGTTTTATCATCTTAATTTTGACTGCAGTCTTTTCCCACTTATTGTCAAGCCCTTTAGCCCCTAAGCGCCGTCCTTAAAAGTCAATCGAATGCTTATTAAAAGCATGAGTAAACAAATGAAGAGTCAGTGATTAAAGGGAGTAAAACAACACAATAGTTCATGTTCTCTACACGACTACTTATGTTTAAGGAATAAATTTGATTTTATTCCCAACATTTACATTAAGAGAAACCTAAAGACTACACCAAGAAGCTGTTAGAACTGATGTTAGTAAAGTTGCAGCATTCAAAACCAATGTACAAAAATCAGTACCATTTCTATATGCTGAGTGAACAATCTAAAAAGAAACCAATAAAATAAAATAATTTCAAATTTTACTCTCTCAAATGCTGGCTGAGAAATCTGTACTCAATTTTGTAGAGATACAAACACAAATGAGAAATGGTCCTTAGTGTCAAGAAACTTGCCTTCTGGTTGTAAGTCAGACAAACAAGTAATTCCTATGCAAATCAGATTGTGTCGCTACCATTGGAATCACCCAAAGTGCCCCAGGAGTTGGGAGGCTTGAGTCTTTCTTAGACCTGGGATGCGGAAGAAGGCTTTGGGGAGGTGGTACATTTTATCTGGTCTCCAAAGGATGAGTTGGTTCAGCTGAAGTTAATGAGCATGTTCAAAGCTGAGGGGATGACGTTGAACAAAGGAAGAGCAAGCTGTGTGAATTGTCTGGATGATGGAGTAAATTTGCAGAATGGCAGGAGGTAACACCAAAATACAGGTTTTGGGTCAGCTTCTGGGAATGTCGTAGCAAGTCTCAGCAGCCCAGACACCTGAGCCCTAACAGAAAAACACTTCAGTATTCTTTACTGCAATTCTTAATTTTATCTTATTCTCTCCAGAATTGGGCCTCTGCTAGGCCAGTAATTCATTTGTGGATCTCAGTGTTTTTTATTTGATTCTGACATTTTCAAAAGATAGGAGATTATTCATGAGCACATGTGAAAATCATCTCAGCAATTGTATTGGTTGATAAGACCAAGGTGATTCTGAAATGTCCTAAACCCACCAAAAGGCTTAAAGATTACCTCAGCACTTGTGAGAGGTCCTTAATTTTGTTTCTTTTTGTGTTGACAGGGGAGAGGTCATGTTCTGAATACCCACCTGAGAAAAGGAAAACATTCAGGAAAGTTTGTTGGACAGCTAATAATTAAACTTCTACTTCTTTTAAAAGTGTCAAACCAATTGACAGTAGGAAAAGTGATGAAATAAAGGTAAAAGGGAAACATATTTCACTTCTAAGGTTGATCAGGACTAAATTAACCATGTGTTACTTCTCTAACATCGTTCTATTTTGAGATAATTTTAAAAGACAATGGGTCTAATTATAAGCAGTGACGGAAATAATATGAGAAATAATTTGAGATTTTGGATAAACTTAGGAAAATAATAATAAACAATATATTTATTCCCATATTTCCATGGCTATCAGTTTTGTCCTTCAGAAGGAAAGCCAACCATGGCCAAACCCTATCTCTGAGGATGAGAAATTGTACTTTTGTTTTTACCATAGCCTTAGTTTTCAGCTAGATGCATGCCTAAGTTATCTGCCAGCATTTTTGTGACAGTATTGAGGCTTACATTGAGCAGGAAGATGGACCTGTTAATTAGAGCAGGATAGCTCCACGTTTCTTTTGAAGAAATCCGTGATTAATGTGTTCTTGCATCTCCCTCAGCAGGTTACACATTGGAAAGGTCTTTCCAGAAGGCTCTCTTAAAAAAAAAATTCACAGCATCAGCCAGATTCATGAATGTCTTCTCCCTACAGGAAAACCATCCAGACTGGAGATTTGCCAAAGGGCATACTTTGGCTTCCTGCCAGTATTTTGTAGTGGGGAAACATTATGTTGAGGGACTTCCTTTGCTCTAGTGAAAGCTTACTAAAGGTCAGAAAATTATCCATTTTACCCACACACGGTGTCTGACATTCACAGATTTATTGCGGCTCAGGAATTCATGACATGTCCTTTGAGTTTACCCTGGATGACAAAGAGAGGAGAAATATGATAATGAAATCATTATACATAAACATTAGTCTTTTCCACACATTTTCCTTACACTGCCCCCTCCACCAAAAAGTGTAAGTAATGGCTTGATTTGCTACATTCTATAATGCTTTAAATAACTTTAAAAAATGTTTTTCTAACAGAAACATAATAGCATTTGGTATATAATAACTAAACCTGATGTACTAGAGCATAAATATAATCCTTCTTTAAATTTTTTAATTAGGTCATTACATTTACAGGTTCATTTTTAAACTATACTTTCTAAACAACACATTTGATGTTAAAGGGGAAATATCACAAGGACACATGGGTTGTTTCTATCCCTTCATATTCCACTCTATTTTCTTTTTTATATTAAATACTACAATTAAGGAATATTAGTGTCTTTTTGTTGTTCTTTGTGAAATAAATAGGAAAAAATCATGTTGCGCAAACTGCTAAACTTTAACAAAGCAATGCATACAGTTTTATTCTTTTTACAAATTAAAATTTATTTCAAGTCTTTTTCATTCAATGCCAGGCCTAAGACCACCAACCTAGAAATAATCTCTAGATTTTAATAGCCCCCATTAATATCTATGAAAGCACAGTAAATGCATAATTTTCACATCAGGATATGGAACCACAAGAAGTGAATTATTTATATGGACTACATAAAAGTAATCTAGCAATACCAACGCTTGCCAAACAAAAGTATCCTTTATAATTTTCATTCATTCAACTAAGATTCATTGAACTCCCACCAAATGCTTTGCACCAAGGCAGAAGTTTTCAGGGATTTGAGATGTATAACATGAAACTCCTGTCCCAGAGAAACTAGGCTTTTTGTGTGTCGAGAGGGGAGTTTAGCAGACACAGAAGTGTGTGTGCACACATTTACACCTACACAAGATACCCAGTCATATTATGTGATTACAGATGCAATAACAGTCATAGTAGACCAAGGGCATAGTGGCTCAGAAGGAATCGTGCTCACTATTATTTTTTAACTGTCTAATAAGTTGTCATGGAAATGGTGGGGCATTATTCCAAAGGATAAACCAATGGCCAAGGAGTCCACTACTCACAGATGTATACATCTAATTGAAAGGAATTCTGTTGATGCTGTGTTACCCTGGATAAATATTTTTATACCTTAACATCCCTCTTCCCTCTTTCTCTTCTCCCACTCCACACCCATCAGCTGCTTGTGCTTGTAGTGCCTGTTGCTATGATTCCTACATGTTCTGCCAGAAATCCTAAGCAAAAGTGAACCTTAATCTTTGAGCACCCAGAGAAAACAATGTTACATTAATGACCTATCTTTATACACAAATGAGAATTGGGAAGGGGATATATATATGAATGCATGGACTTCCTGAAGAACTTTCATGAAGAGTTATAAGCCATCCCTTGTATCATCTTCCGTGGAACCAGACCAGCCTCCTCCAGAATTATTAATCTCTGTGAATGGATGACTAAGCTAGATGGCAACTAAGTGTTCATACTTTGTAGTTAAGTTTCCTAAATGTTTTTGAACCTGCAAATTTATCGTCTTTTTTCTTAACATGATAGTTTTAATCATTAGAATCAGCACTAGAAGAAGTATCATCAAGAAACTTAATGTATGTACACTTAAAGGTAAGGAAATTAAAATCAGATATAAACTGCAGGATGTTCACAACAGAGGAATTGCTTTTGTTTCTAATCCTCCTGGGTCCAGCCTCCAGCCATGAGGTATTGTGACATCATCATGTGATGGTGGTCCATGATCTGAGATGGGTGGAACCGAGAAGACATTAAGATGTTACAGTGCATCCCGGCCAACATGGTGAAACCCCGTCTCTACTAAAAATACAAAAATTAGCTAGGCGTGGTGGTGCATGCTTGTAATCCCAGCTACTCAGGAGACTGAGGCAGGAGAATCGCTTGAGCCGGGGAGGCAGAGGCTGAAGTGAACTGAGATCATGGCACTGCAGTCCAGCCTGGGTGACAGAGCAAGATTCCATCTCAAAAAAATAATAGTAATAATAAAATAAAATAAATACAAAATAAAAAAAAAAAATAGTTACAGTGGCACAAAGTTTTCCAGAAGGTAGAAAACTTTGTTTTTCTTTAAAGCCTTTATCTGCTTTGTTTTCTTCAGAACTTGACTACAGTTAAGATATTTCACACACGTTATGCCTTATTTGGAGAAGTCAAGCCATGCATCTTTTTTTAACAAACTGCCTGCTCTCTGCACCAACAACATGGATGCTGTTTTCACTCATCAAGCCAAAAAAGAAATCAATTTACAGCCTGTTATTCAAATTAGGCCATCTGTGAATTCCTCGCTGTACAGGGAATTTTTATGGCCAGCTATTCTTAAAAGTTGACAGGTGTTCAAGAAATATGTGTTAATTTTACAAATTGAAATTTTATTTATTAAGAAATTCCATGCACTCACAAAGAGATGTGATTTGAATAGGCTAACTTTGTTGAAAATGAGCAATCCAAATCTTTAGGAGATACAAGGACCAACTTTCCAGGCCAAGATGCCCCTTTAAGTAATGAAACAGTAGGATTTATTTTACCACTGAGCGGTTAGGGATAGCCAAAATCTTATTCTGGGCCACAAGTCTATGACCTATTAAACAGCTGAGAGACTTTATACATTTCTGAGGTTAAACAAAGGGGCCTATGGTTCAAAAAAACGTATAGCCACAAAGCCCAGAGGCAAGAACTGAGCAGTTAGGAATGGGCTGCAGGAATCCAGCTCTTCCCAACTTTGCTCATCTCTGTTGCTATTTTATTTAGTGAAGTTATCCTTAGTGACTAACTCAGAATCAACAGATCTTATGCAAGTGAATTCCTATCTGGGCTAACAGGAGCCAGGGAGGTAGTACAAAAGAACTCTGAAATCCTAGAGAAAAGGTCTATGGAAACATCAGGGATCTTTAATTCACTTTTCTCTTCCTCTAAGAACCTCCGTTTGTATTTCCCTTTCTCTCCTTTTCGTATTATTCCCCTTCATCGTTCTTTTCTATAGTCAATTGGGTTACCACCCAAACCCACAGTGACACCTGCTGGCCAATTTGCAATGGCGAGCCTGAGTCCTGCAAGGCCTTGCTTGGCCCACAGTAAGCAAGAGTCCATTGAGGCAAACATTAAATACCACAAAATTCTGTTAGAAACTTAGACAGCGAGAAAAAAATTAAGTGAGCATTGCCAGGGAAGTTCAGGAAGGGAGAATTTTGCAGAGAAACCTGCCTGAACCATTACAAAAGTAAAAATGAGCCAAAAATATATCCGGTGCTATGAGCCAATTATGAAGACTTAAGAAAATAGTTACGGTAATCACTCATGGAACATCACTTTTTACATTGTTTTTCAGCAACTACACTTATAGTCCAAAAGATCTTATATTAACTTAATAAAGTCCCAAAAAGAAACGCAGGAGAATATGTTGCACAAACATTTATTTCCTTTAAAATATTGATTAGACCTCCAACACAAAGGGTTAAAAATTTAGGTTTAAGACATTTTTTTTTTCCTGTTATTTTCCAAGGACTTCCAATTCTTGGTCAAGTTTCTTTACTGAAGAATATTCATATTTTGTTACTCCTAAGTATTTATACATTGGTTATTTTGGCTGGGTACATTTTTGAGGATGTTTGCTTTGTTTCAAGCAAATCTGTTCCTGACTTGAAAGTACAAATTCTAGCAAAAACAAAGACAACAGGAATATCTTTTAACATTAGTACATTTTCTTAAAATATTTACAGTTTTCATTTGAAGGTTAAATCCTAGGAATAATTCTCCATACACATGTTCATATTTGAAACAGGAGGTTGTCCCCAAGGACTTGTAGCAGCAAATGTGTATTGGACAAAAATGTTGGCCTTCTTCATCCTTACTCTGTGTTCTAAAAGCCAAAACTTCATTTTAGCATGACCTTAGAAGAATAGTGATACTTTTAGAATTTCCTGGTATTTGGTGGAAGGAATGTTTTTATTTGACTGCAGATGTCACTTGGTTTACAGGAAGGATTTGGTAACGCGTTCATGCCAGTACTGCACTTACCCCAGATTTCTTGCTATGTAGGAAGAACACATGTCAAAGCTCACTGTTTGTTAAATGGAAAAGATTCAGTACACCAGAAGCTTCTATTATAAACATTGTGACTTTGTGCAATTTACAAAATGTTCTATCTCCATTAAACAATAAACCCTTGACCTCAGAGCTCAGTTTTGGGATTCTGCGATTTGAGAAGGTAGACATAATGGATGGCAATAATAAATGAAAAGTTCAAGAGGTTAGGAAAAACTGTTTAATTATTTCTGTAGAGCGTGGGCTGCAGAAGCCTTGCATGTCTGCCTTCTTCCTCATAGAGACACTGCATGAAAGGGATCCACCAGGGCAGCCCCGGCAGGGCGTAAAAGCAGATTGCGCTCCCTCAGTTGTGTTTATGAACAAATGATTTCTAGATACCCTTCCATCTCTGAACCTTTGCAGTTTCTGCCAGGGGAGATCCAGTGCCAGTCCCAGCACTCAGCATCTGTTTTCCAAAGAGCTTGGATTTGTTAGCATGAGAAATTCATTGCTCATAGTTGCTCCCCAGCTGTGGCACTAGTGAGTGTAGCTGCTTTGCCTTATTTATTTGTAGAAAACCATGTCCTGTCCTCTATTGTTGGTTCTCTTATATAACTAGTCCTGGACACAGGCCGCTGTGCTTTTAATCCCAGGCCCACTAAGCTGCCTTGTTAGCTAAAGAGCTCCTCCACATTTGAATTTCACAAGGTTGGGATGTCCACATGAGGGCAGAACTTGGCAATTCCCAAGGCACCAAGCTCTAAACCAGATGTCTAAGAAACAGGGGAAGTCTATCAACTTGGGCCTTGATTGGAGAGATAATTTAGGGACAGGTCTCAATGGCGCTTTGGGGGCCAGGTGAAAAGCCTTCCCAGAAGGGAAAGACTGGAGCAGAGCTTCTAGGGTCCACACTGCATTCAGAGCAGAAGCCAGCAAAGAATGCTTTGTAGGTCCAAACCCTGGATCTCAAGGATAGCAGACAAGCATTCTTGTTGTTGCCAGACGAATGTGAATTCTTTAGAGCTTCCTACCTCTCCACCTATCCCAAAAAATTTACAATAAATTGCTATCTATCTTATTCCATCTAGACTTGCAGAAACCAGATAGGGGCAGCTGCTTAGATGAACCATGGCTTCTGAACTCTAGAAGAGAAGCATGGTGAAAGCGGTGACATGGGAAAGGAAAATAACTTGGCTTTGCTTTAATTTAGACACTGAGGATTTTTTCATTAAAATCTGGGGGAAAAAACCATAGAAATCAAAACTTTAATGAAAGAATTATAGCATTTATTCAGTGTCTTAATATGGAAAACACTGTGACCAGCATTCCCCACAAAACAGGGGAAACTGCCTTTTTTCCAAATGTTTGGATTCCATGACAGGAGGTGGGCAGAACAATGAATAAGAACCAGAGCTTTGAGTGAGAAAGTTCTGGATTCCACTATTACCTAGGTGGGTAATGTTGGGGAAGTTATTTAAATTCCCTAAACCCCAGTTTTCTAATCTGTAAAAGAGGGATAATAATAGTTTCTGACCTCAGATTGTTGTAAGGATGAAATGATGCAGTGCACCTAAGAAGACACTCCACCTAGGATCTGGCACTCCTCAGTCACTGCTGGCAGTGTCTTTTACAATTAAGCCATCAACTGTGACTAGAAAGGCCTTGAATGTAAAGTCAATCTTGACAAGACTCTGTGTGACCTCGAACAAATTTTTTTCCCATTCCTTTGGTTCACTGGGATGAATAATAGAGTGGATGAAATGTTCCTTGTTTCCAATCTGTATGAGACTAAAGTAATCATTTCCATGGGAAAAGGCTATGCCCTAGAAACAGGTGCCTTTATTCTGTTCTTATTCTGCACTATACAGACAACTTGCTGATAAAAGAAAAATTGCAAACTCCATGGCCTCAGCACTAACACAGACATATGGGAGAAGGAGCATGTGAGTAGACACACTGGGTACAGGCCATCTATCTGGTCCCCAAGCAAAGAAAGCCCAGTTGAACCAAACTCAGAAGTAGGCTTGACCAGAGTTTCTCAACCGCCATGCTCCTCCCATACTGCACAGTGGTAAGCCTCAGATGGAGTGAGCCACAGCAGGAAGAAGAGGGAGCTGCCCAGGTGCAAAGCCAATGAGGCATGGACCTCAGGCACAAGACTTAAGAGGGCACCAAAAAACTTAGTAATCAAATAATATTTCAATACCGTACTTTAGAGGAAAATTTAATGTATGAAACCCCAGGATAAGCAAAATATAATTTTAAATAAAGACAAGATTGTAGGGTTCAGAAGCACTTCAGAAGACATGGTCTGGGACTAACTTGGGCTGTTGTTGCAACAGAAAAGATCTAAGTCTGCCTGAGCTAAATGGGGTGCTATAAGTCCTCAGTGGAAAAGCCCATAAATGTCCAAGGCCTGTTTCTGAAGGCCTTGCCCCCAGAAAGCCTTGTTCCCATCATTGCTTTATAGTAGACACATGGAAAGCTCCCCACCCTGTCTGGGAGATAATCTGAGAAGTATGCACTGTACTTCTCTGGGTTTATTCAAAGGGAATTTTTACTTCCGGGTACAAAGAAAAAAAATTGCTTATCAAAGAGCTCAAGAGATTTCTTGAGCCCAGATCTAGTATTTATACCATGCAGTATTTTGATGAATGAGAGTTAAATGATTCCAAAATACACAGATTAAAATTCCCTAGAATATACATGGTTTTGGAAAATGGTACTTTGAGCAAAATACATTTTGGGCTCCGCTGAACCCCAAATATTAAAAAAATGAATACAAAGTTTGCCAAACCCCAGGTGCTTCTGGACTCATATATCCTGACTCTTTCTTTGAGAACACCTTTCTACCATCGTTTTCCCCAGGCAGCTCTACTCACAACAGGAAGTCTGTAACTCAATTTTCCCTTTTGTAAATAAAGGTATCTTTAAATGGTATAGACCTGACATTCACACCAGAAGGCAAGAAAAAAATGGCAAATACAGTTCTTTGGGGTCTTGTCATCCATACAGGATCATCATACAATTAGGCAGTAGGATGCCAGGTGCTAACCTTGGGGGGACTCTGATTAAACAAACAGCATTGATTTTCATGTAATGTTATACTCCATCACAAGGCCTTGGGAAAAGAGCAATGGTGTCACCAGGATCCTGAGTTCTTCCTAAAATCTAAATATACAGATGAACAGGTGAGTGTTGGTCTATCCAAATTTAAATAAAGGCACAAAATGCTCTTTTGCATAGGGGTATCATCCATCTCTGCAGTTGCAATGCTGTGGCTGGGGGACCAAAGCAAATGAACTGAGTTGTGATGAAAACCATCAAGTTGTGCTTGGGAAAAATGTCCCGTTACATATATGTGACCACATTTTCCTAATTCTCCTAGAGCAGATAGAAATTTTGTTTCCGAGTCAGAGAACACAAGGCAGCCAACAGAGCTGAAGACTCGCAGTTCTCAGGTTTACAAATGGGTTAGCAGGGCACAGTTGAGGTGTTTCCGTTTGTGGGTTTGTTTGGTTCACTCATTGGCATGAGAAGCCAGGCACATTTCTTCAACTCTGGAAGCCACGAAGGAATCCTATTCATTGGGGCTTGTGAATCAACAAAGAGGAATGGCGTTTAATATGTATATATGTCTCATGTAGCCATTAAAAATCTTTTATGAGTGTGAAGCCATTATTAAAGCAAGATGGGTTCTGGGTCATGGACCCTTTCATGGCATTCCCATAGTACTAATGAGACAAATAATATCTCCTCACAGTACAATGGCTGCCTCTAGCACTGAATTCAGAGTGCCTACCATAGGTAAAAATTCTAAAGGAAAAAAATTTACCTTTAGAATTACCCTACCCTAAGAACTTTTTCCTTTTCATTGCCTGAACAAACAATGCAGTTTCTAACTCACTTAATACTAGGTTGATGTGTGTGTGTGTGTGTGTATGTGTGTGTTAGAGGGTTTGAGTAGAGACTATAGACTAAAGATGGCCAAATACATGGATATTAATAACATACATGAATGTCTGTTATCCACAGGACCACATGTAGTGTATCCCCAGGAGATATTTACCCTCTTATGTTTACAGATGACATTATGTTGCACCCCGATCTAAGTCATCCACTACTTCTAGGACAGCCGAAGAGAAGACAGAAGAAGGAAAGAACAATGATGACAAAAGCATGGAAAGCTAACAAAAGAGGATAAACATACTGCATACTGTGAGTGAACACTGATGCTTTAAATTTTATACAGCAACTTGTTTGGGAAGATCTGCCTTACTTATGAGTGATATCTTACACTTGCCAAAATAAAAGTTGTATTATACCCCCTTGCCAAACCATATTCTACCGAGAGAAGTGACCACTCAAATGAAGAGTAAGATATACATGTAAATGCTCTTAAACACACTTCTTCCCCTTTACCACAAAGAAGATAGAATTCTACATTCGGCTGCCATCAGAACATGGCATTCCCTACCAAGAGTAATTTAATGGCAACCAGCATGCTATGCGAATGAAACACAAATGTCTAGTGGTTTCCAGATCATATATTCAGCACAAAACTTCATTATAGCTTATTTTTATATCACACATAACAACGTTTTAGTTCCATAAAGAATTTGTTAAAATGAATTAATAATAAAGGACTATATAATAAGGAACTCTGAGTTCTGATATTAGTGGTATCTGACTTTTTTATGGACATTGGTAACAAGGAAGAAAACAATTTCCAGTGGTTTTTCAACTACAGACATTCAGTTTTTCAACTACAGATATATAGTCAAGGCATTCAGAAGACATTTTTATGATTGGGAAATTGTAGTAGGAGGGTAACAATTACATTGGATATCCTCTAGCTAATTTATCTTGGTTTCTGTAATACAATTATCCATGGTGTCACAATATTCAACAAAAGTTCATCAGGCTTCACTGATGTTGTCAAGGCTCATTTGGCCATAAGGGACAGAGACAGTTCATTCAAGGTGCCCCAAGATAAGAGACATGGGTAAACCAAAATTGGAAGCGAAAGCAGTCAGGAACTGAGGTGGCTTTTGTGTGAGTCTGCTTATAAACTTGTATGAGTGTGTGTGTGTGTGTGTGCGCGCGCGCACGTATGTCTTTCTCCCTTTCTCTCACGAACTGCATGGAGCACTACTCACACCTTCTCAGTGCATCACTGCTTTGTTCTCCCCATTCTCTTGATCTTCATCCTTGTAATTTCAGCCTGTCATCGCTGTCCTAGTCCCAAGTCTACTTTGTGCCCTTTCAAATCCGTTTCCAAAGCTAACCTGCCCAGTCTCTGAATTTCCCCACTTCTAAATGTCAACAGGAGAGCGAAGAGACAGAGAGAGAGTATGTGTGGGTGTCTCATCTTTCCTACCCAGACGCCACTGCTGGTGGCCATCAGCAAACCTAGGCTATCCTCAAATCACACGTGTCCCATCAATCTATCCGGGTCTCACCAGGCCATGGAGTGACTGATTTCATAGGGGATGTGATGGGAGAGAGCCAAGTCAGCTCACAACATGGCATGAAAATGACTAAACATGATACCAGTAAGCCACTGCCATCGGTGAGGACACAGGAGCAGACACAGGACATGTGACAGCAGCTGTGCTTCCAACAATGGGGGACTCCATTTTCACTTCAATCTGGAAACAATTCAAAGGTAAAAGTCTTCTCTTCTATATATATTTTTTTATTACAAGAAAAAAAATCTCAGACTATGAAAGTGCACAGGAGAAAAAAGAGAGAAGGCACTCCCTGCTAATAAGTAGCTACAGGAAGCATTTTTTCAGACTGAATAGATAAAGCAAGGTATCCTTGGAAATCAAATTGGTTAAAACTAAATAGCAACAACAACAACAAAACCATACCTCAAATAAACTTGGAGCAAATATTCTCAGGGCCCTGATATGTGGAAATGACCATGCCAGAATAGTTCATGAAAAAATAAGTTCACTTAGAGGAGAAGCAATAGCCACTCAAGGACCAAAAAGAAGAAATTTAACTTCAAGAAGATGCTGCTGTTAATATCTGTCAGCATTTTCAGTATCAGTTTTAATGTATTTTATTACCTACTCTGGGGTTTTCAACAACCCTTAGTGAGAAGGAATTTAGAAAAGAAAGTCCAAACCCAGTTGTGTTCTTGCTGATCATTTGTTACCCAAGATTATGCATACATTAACTAGATGTATAATAAACTGCGCACGGTTTTCAACCCATAGCAGAACTTACACTCACATCTCTCTTGTTCATTTAATCTGAAAATAGATACTTCTGTGGTTGCTTATCCCAAGAGCTTTGAGCAAATAGGAAAACTGCACAGCAAGTCCATTCACAGCTTTTTCTTTCAAAATGTTGTTTTAAGCAATTGCTAGTCCCAATTATCTTCTCACCCATCTCCCCACACATCTCAAAGAAAGAAACTAAAATGACCAGACATCTTCTTGTTCCCAGTTCTGCTCCCAAACCACCATAGAACAAGAAGAAAGTGGGTTACCCAACTGATTCTAACAGAATATATGTCAATCCATTGTTGTTGTTTTTTTAATGACTTTAAAGATTGTGTTCAGTATAAATTCATTCAATAACATCTGAACTCTTCCTTGATAGCACTGGAACTACAATGCTCAAGCTCTACAATGGTGGTGAGATAGCATGCCTGGATTATTTCCCCAGGGCCTAGTATAGTGTTTGACACAAGGTTATGATACAATCAATATTTGTTGAATGACTCAATTAATTATTGATAGTAGGCAGGAATGGAGAAAAGGACAAAGGGAGGTAAGGGTCACTAATCACATTTATGCAGGATTTTCTTCCCATCCTGTTAAGTATTTTACTAGCAGGATCCAATCGGGGATGCTTTACTAAACACAGCTATTATGTCATGCTAAATGACAGACAGAAACTTCTAAGTTGTTTCCATCTAAAAGCAAGACACAAAAGTGGCACTACTTCTTGTCCTCAGTGTAGGCAGTGAGTAGTTCTGAGGCTCTAGAATCATTCTCAAACATGTCAGCCTTTACCAGTCGAAGTTTTGGAAATTACTCAGGTAACACTAAAATGTGACTTGATACAGAATCAGAGATTTTAGAACTGAAAAATGATGGTGTTAATTAGGTTTGATGGCACTGGCCATCTGATTACTATTTGTAATTTCATCATTTGAGTTGTAATTCACTGCCTATTAGCTCATATCAATGTCTGGTTATAAAAGTGTTCACAATGTTTACAATGAGAGGCCTTGGTGATTACAGTCCCGTAAATGTGTGAATAATTGAGAGGTTATGCTGCAGTACATGCCTCATCAAGCTCCCTTTTCAAGTCTCAAGTACATATTTAAAGCTCAACACTAGAACTCAATTATACTTGAATTGCCAGCAAGAAAAAAAAAAGAGCTAAATTAACTAAGCTGTCAAAAACACCCTCTGCTTTAAACTTACTTGGACAACTGGACAATAGAAATAGTTCATTCATTTAAGGGTTGATTTCATCCGGTAAAGATTTATTAAGTTTCTTTCTTGGTCCCCAAGAAGATAGATGGAAAGTCAATCTTGATAAAATAGTTTGCAAAATTGACTGGATTGCTAGATGTATATAGCAGATTTGGTACAATCAATATAGAGAGAAGTGAACAGTTTATGTATGATCCAACAAGATCATGTTACAATGGTCTCAATAAATTACAATGGACCCGGCAATAAAATAATTTGGTGCAGTGCGCACTACTCAAAAACTACAATTAAGTACCTACTATCTTTGCTTTGACTCCACAAGGGAAGGGTCTGTAGTTTGGAAATGAAACTGACCCAATGCATGTGAAAGAGTTCTATTCTTTTCCACTAATAAAAATACATTTCATGTAATGCTCTTTTAAAGGATAATTCAAGTTTCTGGGATAACTCCAAACTGTTCTTAAATGAACACATCTTAGAAAAAAAGTGGATGAGATTTCAAAAATAATTACCACCAAAATTCAGACTTAATTAAAATTCTAATTTATATTTATTTTTAATGTAACATATTTTGTAATCTGTACAATGGGCCAAGAGAAGATAATCTTGGATTACTTCTTTTATGCTAGGCTTTTTTTAACTTAACCCTTTTTTTTCTTTTGAGACAGAGTCTCTCTCTGTCACCCCGGCTGGAGTACAGTGGTATGATCTTGGCTTACTCCAACCTCCACCTCCCAGATTCAAGGGATTCTCCTGCCTTAGCCCCCAGAGTAGCCAGGACCATAGGCACGCACCACCACACCCAGCTAATTTTTGTATTTTTGTAGAGATGGGTTTTCTCCATGTTGGCAAGGCTGGTCTCAAACTCCTGGGGTCAAGTGATCTGCCTGCCTCAGCCTCCCAAAGTGCTGGGATTACAGGTGTGAGCCACTGCGCCTGGCCAATTTAAATCTTATTTGAAACACCATCCACAGACACACTTGATAAATACCGTATCCTAAATCCCATACTTATGTAAAATAATCCTTACCACTCAAAATAGAATAGACTTCTATTGCCCTGGAATCACCCACCTAGGTGGTTCCCATTTTAAAACATCTAGAGGCCAGAAAGGGGATTGGGGGCCTGAAAAGAAAAAATGAAAGAATATAAATATATTTTTACTACTGAATTGTACACTTAAAAATGGTAAAGATGGTAAATTTCATATGTATATTTTACCTCTGTAATAAAGAAATATAATTTTTAAAAAAATTTAACACATTCTTTGATTTACCTGAAGTTGTTCTCAGCACCGTACCTTAGATGTTAGAATCTTAGTGCTGTTAAGAAGCATAATGTCAAACTCATCCCATTCTCTCATTACAAAGAGGAGGGAACAAAGACTTGGAGAGTTTAGTGACTCATCCAAGGCACATACAGCCACGCAGTGGCAAAACTTGTACTGCAGACCAGCTCTCTGATCTTTGCTCTGATTTTTTCTGTGGCATCATCTATTAACACCAGATGCCCTTCAGAAGCCACCACCATTTTTTTTCCTCCCATGTACAGCCTACTGAAGAAAAACAGTAATTCAATTTAAAAAGCATTTCTGTATACCTACATGCATGGCACTCTACAAGGTAAGGTGGGCAGGTCCAAAGCCAACTAAGGCTAAGCTCCTGTCTGCAGGGGAAGACAGACATGCTCCCGGATGACTATCATCCACAGTCACTAACCTCCCATAAGAGCTGACACAGACATGACCTAGGAAGGCACAGGAGTTAACAGAGTCAGTACAGGTTAGAAGACCTGAGAATGCTTTGAGAAGTAGGTGACAGGGTAGATGAGGAAGATTTTGGCAGGTGGCCTGGTGTTCATTCTGGAAAATTAGTTTATTCTGCCAGACTTGTTCAATTTTAACTCATTAAAAAATGGGATCTAAAAATATAGTAGACTATATCCAGTTGATGGATGGTGGCTCGGAATGTTACCACTGACTTCACAGGCAAGCCTGCAGATCACTAAATGCACATTTATCTACATAGCTTTGTCCAAGTTATTCGTATAAATAAATCCGTCCCCAACACAACACTTTAATTTTATAATAGGGCATTAAGAGCAGACATTTTATCCATTTTATGGATTTTTAAAATGAGGATCAAAGAGATTGAAGACTTACTCACAGACACATGGCTGGCAAGTGGCAGAACTGAAGTTAAAGCCCTTTTCTCCTCTGCATTTTCCCTGTATTTACATACCACCATGTTGCCTTTATAATTTTACTGCTTTTAAATCCTTTTTTATGTGCATTGAATAAGGTCACGAACTTTCAGAATACCGCTACAAAACCAATTTTGATGAATCAGAGATAGCTGTTACACACAGTGGACTCACCCACGACCCACCATTGCAACTGTGATCAGCAGCCTAATGTGATCGGGCAGCATCCTCTAGCCATGGCCCGTCAGACATGACATACATACTTGCCTTCTTTCCTAAGAAAACTGGAAACACCTGGATCATGTTAGGTCACTTCTTGGTTTCTACAGCTGGATTTTATGCTTCTCCCCTCTTATGGAGTTGACAATCTGGAAAAAATCTTGATATTCAGCCAAGAAAACAAGAGCCTTTTGAACACAGACATTTCTATATGTTCTGGCAAAGGAGTGGGGAGAGTGAGATGGAAATTATTCCTTATGGTGTATAAATAAAAGTGTGGGCAGTAAGAAAGATCGGTCATGACCTTCCAGTAAGGATATGTGAAGCAAGAAAAACCAGCCCATTTTCCTTCTAAACAATCCTCTTCAGCATAACAAGTGGCTGCGTTACGCAAGGTACTTGGTCAGTAGTGCCCAGTGAACAGTAACTTCCAGTCTCTTGTGTTTCAATTGAACCATCTGCTGTGTGGGTCCACACAGCTGGGCTCTGCTCAGTGGTTCCTCCACCCTCTCTCAAAGAGACACTTGAGAATCTCCTCTCTCCAGGCAGAGGGCAGGGGACCAGGGGTGGGGCGGACCTGCTTACTCTTGTAGCATACTGTTTCTCTGGTTGAAAAAGCTTCTGATGTAAAATTAGTCATCAATTTAGATATTTTTTTCCATGAGCCTGAACTCTGGCTTTCTGAATGTAATGTGTAGATGTAAAATATCCAAACCATGGGAAGAGCTGCAGTTTCCAGGACATGAATATTAAAGCCAGCAACATTCAGAGCAAATTTGGCATTAACCAAATATCACATCCCTACCCAGGCTATAAGCTGAAAAGTCACCATAATGAAAACAAGGAGAGGCAGTTTCCTACCCAAGGAAACATGAAATACTCTGAAATCAAGTGTGAAATAAGGACTCTTTGGCCTTTTGCTTATAGAAAGAACAAGCTAAGGTGTATGTGAGTGTGGAGTGGGAAATGCTCTTTGCATTGACTAACTGTGAAACACATGCATCAGCCAGCAGAGAGAAAGCCCAGGTGTGAGGGCAAATTCCACCTGCTGCTGACCGATTTCCTTGATCAAATTGGTTATCTACATATGTTTATTTCCCACTGATGTGTAGTTCAGTGCTTGTGAGCAGCTAGAGAAAGAAAGATGGGTGTGTCCCCTTGTTAAAAGTCTCTTTCTATATGTACAGTCCTAGTCATACATCTGATCTACCCCAATGCTGTGCTTTTCATCTATTTCACTACACCTTGCTGATAGCCATTAAAGGCAGGTCCCAAGCTCCAGCTTCATTCTTGCAGTTGTCCAAAACATTCTCCAGTTGCTCCTGATCTCACATCCTTCTGGTTTCACCAAGCTCCTAACTCTTGACTTTGCCTCTCATCAGCCAACCTGAAGGTGGCCCCTTTAATTTAATGGCAGTATTTGCATACCCTGGTTTTAAGCCTCCATGTTCCCTTAAGAGAGTGGATCAGAATAATCCTTTGACTTTTTCCATGCTGGAACACTCATATTGTAACTTCCTCCCCTCCCTACCCAGCTCTGGTCCCCAAGACCCAAACTACAACCCTGACCTATGGAGTCCCAGTCCCCATGGAATTGGGGTGGGGAAGAGTGAGGCACTTCATTTCTCTATTGCAGGGCAGCTTGTTGCCTTATAAAGGAGACTCAAGCCATAGGATTAATCAGAAAGACTAACCTCCTTGTGAGACAATCAGAGGAAATAAGGGGATGTTAATGAACAATAGCAAAAAGAAAGAAAAAAAATAGCAACCAGGAGTATTCCTACCTCCTCACTGTCTACAGCCAAAAGTTGTGTCTCCTATGTAGAGAAGTTGGCTGCCTTTTTAAAGTGATACTTTAACCATTCTTTGCCCTCAATGAGATCTCAGTAGCCACAGGATTTACAAAGAGCATTCCAAATACAGTCTTTGACAGGACAAAAACAAATAAAACTGTTAGAACCTAAATAACATGCTCATAAATTTTACTTGGAAGGTGGGTGAGGAATATGCCGGAGTAATGCCCATTCAGCCAGAGAGACCTTCATACAAGAGGATGGGTTTTTAAGATCCTTGAAAAGTAGCAGTAAAACAACTTAGAAAGCCTGGCAAAGGAGGCAATTCCAAGGGTAAGAGACCCCAAGCACATGGGCTTAGAGCTGCACCTGCTACATGGCTGGAAAGAGAGAATGTTGTGGAGGGAAGTCTGGAATGGTGAAGAAGAGGAAATAGCAATTGCTACTGCTCATTATTCATAATGAAGCCAAGATCTAGAAAGGATGGATAATGCACTGGACCCAGCTTATGCTCCGCCTCCACCCTGGATTCACTCAGCCATGGTCTCCAGCTGCTGATGACTCTTCAGGAAGCTTGCCCAGCACCAAGCAGTCATATAGGCCACAAGGAGAAGTTTTGCTCTTCACTGGAGGAAGGGTTATCTCTGTCTTCATAGTGACAATCTGCAGGCTGGGCTAGCTGGGTCTGCTGCAGCAGCTGCTCCTGGAATCTGAGGTAATGTGTGGTTATGACTGAAAACACCTCATGCCTAGAGCCTCCTGCCTCTTGCCAAAGGCTCTGTTTTAGTCTCTATGGTGGGCAGTACCATGGGACCCTCTCGGTGTTCACATACCTGCCCTGGTTCATGTTGGATCTGCAGTGTGCCAGAGGGCTAGCCCACAGGGCCCTTGGCTTGCTCCTACTTGCTGTGTGCCCCATAAGCTGCAACTCATGCTGAGGAGGTGGCTACTAACATGGGTTCGGATTTCCACAGTGGCGGTAGCAGACTGTGGAACCCAGAAGTGTGGAGGAGTTGTGGGGCAAGCTTTCACTGATGGGAGATGGAAGCTAATGGATGAATCCTCCTCTCCTCATTCCTCTACGTGGACTGTACTGAGACACAGCAATTCATGCCAGCTCTCTAAAGATGGCCTAAAAGATTGAGCAATCAATAGTATTGTCACAAAGCAGTGGCCAGCTTGGGAATGTGCTCCTTCGTAGCTCCTCTTCCTCCTATCTCCTGTGCTGCCTCCCTCTCTTTTTTCTTCACTATTGTTTCTCTAGAATGACACTTCCCATGAAAGTGACAACATATACAGTTTGGCCTCAGGCTTTATTTCTAAGGTGACAGTGGGTTAAGGTAAGTGATATCCCTGATGCTACACAACTGCAAAGAGACAAAGCTGGGATTTGAAGGGAAGCCTATTCAACGATGGTATACAGATGAACAGAGACCCCAGGGAGCCACATAGACAAAGGAATGGCTAGTGACTCTAATGAAACAACTAGGACAGGCCTGTCTGACCTCTGGAAGAAGAAATGAGGTGAACAAATACAGGGACAAGCACCATGCTCTGCAATTTTGGCTGTCTACATCCAGGGGAAAATCAGAGCTACCAGATCTGCCTTCCATCTTCCATCACAAGCTGTCTCGCAATTATCAAAAAGGTGTGGACAGCAGATGAATTTATTGTGTTTACTTTGTTCTGTTTGTTTTGTTGGATTATCCCAGGAGAGGGAATTGCGCCTCGTAACAACAGTAAGTTTGTTTCTCTGTAATTTTCGTTCTGTTTTAGGTGCCTTCAAGTGCACTCGCTCTAAAATGGGCACAAAACATTATTGGCTACTTACTTCACAAAAGACTTTTTACTCTATCCCTATGACATTACGAGAAAGGCTGAGATTTAAGGATCTTGACACAGAACACCAATTACCACAATTCTTACATTTTGTTATTACTCTCATTGTCTTCTCTCTATATATCAATTCTTCAATTCTTCAAGAACATTTAAGTTAAAAAAAAAAAACTGTACTTGGGAAATAACAATAACATCGTTTCCTGGAAAAGTCCATCATCTTTAGCAAAGAGATGTAATTTATAAGATGTGTGATTTCTTGTACTATCTTTAGGAGCTTTTGGTTTTCACATTGCACACTGACATCCCAGTAAAGAAAAAGAGATCTCCGGCATGTATTTGCCAGCTCTACCTCATAGATCTAGAGATAACTTTCTCCAGTTGTAAGGAAGGCGGGTCACATATTACCAAATAAATCTTCTCTAGTTTCTCTTCTAACGAATTAAGCATCTTCTCCCTGTAGTACTATTAACTCGATGACACAATAATTCCCTTGGACTCTAATAATCCTCCTAGCTCATCTCCTTGAACTCTCATTTCAGTCTCTACAACATGTTTGGCTTCAAACAACATCACTGCTATCTCATTTATCCTCTTACATACACCCTCCCCATTTCCTTCATTTGATCAAGGAAAATTCATGAGTAATGATCACAGAGAATTTTCCTTATAAACACCATGGCTATCAGAGAAAGCTAAAAATATTGAAGCTATCCTTCTGGAACCCTTAACAGGATTCCAGAAATGTCTGAAAATCAAGTATAAGCCTGGTATTAAAATCTTTCTTTTACGGCAAATATGTCCCAGTGAATAACCCTAAAGGTGAAAATTTTTCTAAAAGATTTAAAAAAAAAATCTTGAGCTGAATCCATTTGGAATTTCTAGCTAGTGATGACTGGATTCCAGAGCCCACCATCAGATCTTCAAGGAAGCACCAGGAGAGCTTCATGGGGCCTATTAGTAAAACTAGTTAAATTGCATGTTCAGAATCATCACATGGGTAAATCTCTGTGTCTCTGAATATTTGGCAATATTCAGTGTCTCTGTCTCTCTCTCCTCTCTGTCACACACACACACACACGCGCAGCTTCTATCTGCCATCTCTATTGCAGTAGAATTTTATATGATTGAAACAGAGATTAAGGGCAGCTTTGAGTGAGAAAAGAAATTACTTCTCCAAGTCCACGAGGCTGGCCAGGACACATGTGTGGAAATAGAGAGTGCTGTCCAACTCCATGCCTTAATTACGAGGTTGACAGTGAGTGTTTCAATGACTACAATATACATCCTTGGGCATCATGGCCTTTTTAGACTTGTGACAACACTCTCTTTTTCCTTACCCAACCGCCAACACCGGAGGAGTCTCCAGACCAAGAGCCTTCATAAGATCAATCACCATGTCCACATAAGAGATCAATCATAAGATCCACTGAGACAAAGCATTGTCTTGCAAAAGACCCCTTGTTCATTGAAAACCTCCATCTTCTCAAAAAATAATCACTACCACTCAAAATGACAGAATCAGATGGATTTTAGTTCAGTTTTTTAAAAAAAAACCCAAACTTTGGCCTACTTTTTAACTGCGTTTTAAGTGTTTTGTTTACTTTGTTTTGTTCTGCTTACTTTGACTTTAATGGCTTATTGGCACCCATGTAAGGCATTTCATCAGGCCAAGTGATTCACATGCCATCCAAAGTGCACAGACAAAAATACTTTCAGAGAAGTCCAAAGAGGGAAGATTATCCATTTGGTCACCTTTCTGCTTGAACGAGAGTCACCACTGTGTTCCTACTGTGAGTCCAGCCTTTGTATTCTGGTTGTTACTGAAGTTGAAAGGAAATCAGGAAGAAAAGAACAGTGGCCTTTTTTTTTTCTTTTGGCAATATTCAGTGTTGGAAAAATAATCTGTATTTGTTGAGATTTCAGGTTGAAGATGCAACAAAATCATACAAAGAGTCAAGGAAGCCCATTCTCTCAGAGAGAATTCTATTTGACTGAGGGTCCAAGGGGAAAGTCACACCTGCAAAGCCCATCTATCTCCATTGGTAGAATGAAGGGAGAAATCTGGTGACCTTCTTATGATCTCTTTTCCTCAAGTCTATATGTAAGGACACACCAATATAGTTTAACAAAAAAAAAAAAGGACACAGCGAAAAAAGAAGGCTTTTTTTTTATTATTATTATTATTTTACTCTAAGTTCTGGGATACATGTGCTGAACATGCAGGTTTGTTATATAGGTATACATGTGCCATGGTGGCTTGCTGCACCTATCAGCCCGTCATCTAGGTTTTAAGCCCTGCATGCATTAGGTATTTGTCCTACTGCTCTCCCTCCCCTTGTCCCCTACCCCCCAGCAGGCCCCAGTGTGTGATGTCTCCCTCCCTGTGTCCCTGTGTTCTCATTGTTCAACTGCCACTTACGAGTGAGAACATACAGTGTTTGCTCTTCTGTTCCTGTATTAGTTTGCTGAGGATAATAGTTTCCAGCTTCATCCATGTCCCTGCAAAGGACATGAACTCATCCCTTTTTATGGCTGCATAGTATTCCATTTGGAACTAACCCAAATGCCCAGCAAAAGAAGTCTTATTGATAGCAATGATCATGCTTTCCTAGGGAACTCTCATAATTCTCAAGTTCTTTATGGTTTTTCTGACTCCTGATTTTTTTTCTATACTCACATGGTTTTATACTGTTTTCCACTGTGGGTGACAAGATTTAATGACAATATCGTCAAAGAAAAATGTATTCAGGAAGGAGAAGGAAGCAAACACCTTTAAAAAATATATTACAAGAATGAAAAATCTGGTAAGAGGGTAATGTAAGGAATCACTGAGCTTACATAAGACATTTAGTAAACAGAAAACCATCTAAGAAGGAATCATGATAGTATTTCTGTGTGAAAGAGAAAGGAGATTTATCTGTGTAACCCTTCAAGACAGAACTATGCCTAAGATTTGGCGTAATGCAAAGAGACTTTAGTTTATTAAACAACAGAGATGTCTAACATTAGAACATGTTGGATAAGTAAGGAGTAAGCTTTTCAACATTGGGAATATTTTAATAAAGACTAGATGAGTCCTTGTCAGGGCTGTTGCTAAGGGAATGTCTGCTTGGACTGATCATTGAACAATCTTTCCAACTAAAAGCTTCTATGATTCTCTAAGTAGCAATCAGCACTGACAGTTATGATTAATTTTCTTCAAAATAAAAAAGCTGGAAGCAAATAATTAAATTTACCCCAAATTGCCTTTAAGTAAAATTGTTCATCTACTCATCCACTTACTGAATAATTCTTTGAGTCTCTGGAACATGCCTGTGTGTTTTTAGGTGCTGTGGTACAGTGATGGAAAAGACAGATGAGGACACTCTCATGGCACCTGCATTCCTGCGGGGTACCACACAATAAATGTTTTTACAAACATACAAGAGGTAAATTCAGACAGTGACACATTCTATGAATAAAATATAGAGGAATAGGATAGAGAGTGGAGTGGGAAGCTGCTTCAGCCAGGGCATGCAGGGAGGTCCACTTAAGAGTAGAAATATCATTTGAACCTAAGCCTTGAACGAATAGAAAAAGTCGGCTGTTCCAAGATCTAATGGAAGAGAGGTTCAGCCAGCAGAAAGAGAGAGTGGAAAGACTCCTGAGGCAGACAGGAACTTAACCCAGAAGTAGAATGAGATGGAGTCCGAGAGAAAGGCAAAATACAGGTCATGTAGGACAGGGTAGACCCTGGTGAGACATTTGAATTCCACTTCCATTGCAGTGGAAAGCCACCAGAAAGTGATAGTAGGGGAGTGGTGTGGTGGGATTTACTTTTTAGAGCTACTCTGGCTATTGTATAGAACATGGTCATCAGGAGTCAAGAGGAGAAGCGAAGCATGACGGCTGGTTAGGAATCTGCCACAGTGGTCTAGATGAGAATGACCAAGGGCTCAGGAGGTAGCACAATTCACATGGCATGCTGACTATTTTTTAAACATTTAGACGCACCACCAATCAGAATGCTGTTCAAAGTATAAATTATTGAACAGTGTATGTACATGTGTCTACATCTGTATGTATATGTGTATGTGCTTGTATACCTTGAACGGTGTACACACAGTATTTTTAAAGCTGAGAACAGGAGTTAACTAGAAAGCAATATTTGATACCCTAGTATGGATCAAATTGAAGGAGAATTCAATTAAAAAGAAAACAGGCAAGTTTTCATTTTATTTGCCCCCAAAACTGCCTCAATCAGTTTTCCACAGGAAAGTCAAAAGCCCATTATGTCTAGTTATGTAATTATATTTCAATTATAATGAAATTGATATTTATGACACCTGCTGACAGGAGAAAACAAAAGGGGAATAAGCCACAGCCTAAAGTCTGATGACCTTCTTGTGGCCTGCCACAGAGACACAAATAACAATTACCATCACATGTGAGAGACTCCACCAGGCTTATTAAACAGGAGAGAAATAAAAAGCTGACTTAGAAGTGTTCATTCTTATTTTTTGTATTCTTACTTTGGGAGAAAATATTCAGTTGTTTAGAAACTACAGGTGACATGATCCATTCAAGCCAGGATTTAAGCACTGGTTTTATGTGCAGATGGATAAGCCATCAATCACTTGGCCATAGATGGAAAATCTTTGCTTAAGTCATCAACACTCCCAAGTGTAATCCTACCTGTGTTAAGCAGGGGGATTTCTGTTTTTCTACTGTGATTTGATATGGAGAAATAACATGAGCAGATAAGCTTTATAACAGCACAAGGAAACCCTGTCATTTCTAACAAATGAAAAACACTGGGCTCCATGAGTTGAACTCTGGCTCCTGGTCAGTGTGTGTAATGACCAGGCAATGTGGCAGAACCCGATCACGCAGAGAGCTGAGCAAGAAAGCAGAGCAGCTGGAATCAATGAGGGTCAGAGAAGGTGGGGAAAATTGAACCAATGAGATAAAGAGATTAGCTGGCTCCTAAATCTTCAAAATTATTCCTTTACTATGTTTTTTCCATTTTTTTAAAATTGACAGCTAACTCACTCACAGCCTGGGTGACAGAGTGAGGCTCTGTCTCAAAAAAATAAATAAATAAAATAAAGTTGACAGCTACTTCGGGGACTTAAGTCATTCCTGAAGGCTTTATGCTCAGGCAGATCACATCCAGAGTGGTCCTGACCCTCATGTTGAAAATTTGGTCACTGTCATTTCCATTGTGAAAACTGCGAGGAGGACTGTTACTATTTAATGCCTATGGAATGGCTTAGGCTTGGAAGCCATTCAAAATATGCCTCTCTTTCTTCTCGTTCTTCCCACCCTCATGTCACCAAGCCTCAATGTGGCTCCACTTTCCTGTTCACATTTGCTATAGTTTGGTTTCCTTGACCTATCCAAATGTCATGTTGAAATTTGATCCCCATTGTTGGAGGTGGGGCCTAGTAGGAAGTGTTTGGGTCATGGAGGTAGATCCTACATGAATAACTTGGTGCCATCCTTGCAGTAATGAGTGAGGTCCTCACAGTAATGAGTGAGTTCTTGCTCTATGAGTTCCTGTGAGAGCTGGCTATTAAAGAGAGCCTGCGCTTCCCTCCATTCCCCCTTCTTGTTTCCTCTCTTACCAGGTGATATTTGCATATACCAGCTTTCCTCCCCTTCCACCATGGTTGGAAGCTGCCTAAAGCCCTCACCAGAAGCAGATGCTGGTGCCATGCTTCTTGTACAGCCTGCAGAACTGTGAACCAAATAATATATAAATTACTCAGCCTCAGACATACTTTTGTAGTAACCCTAAAAGGACCAAAACATTTCTCGCGTTCATCCCAAAAACAGCTGGGCATCCGGTCAATAGTAAGGATAGTATTGCAGCCACAAGAGAGGGAGGCTCCTGTACTTACAGACATTCACCTGTCTTATGGCTAATGCCTATGTTGTTATTATCCAGTGTTTGGGAAAGAAATTTGTCATTGGAGTAAACATATGTGTATATATACATGCCTATGTTTTTGCATTTATAGACATATCTAATACATATTTTCTAAAAGAGAATTGGGATGAAATAGCCACAAATTAGTGATGGCTATTAGCATATTTATCACTTATGTTATATGTGATATAATAATCCAATATAATCCAGGTCAATTATGAACAATAATCGCAGGATAGCAATACAATGTAGGGGTGAAGAGCAGGTCTTTAGACCCAGACTGCCTGGATTCATACCTTGCTTCACTACTAACTTACTGTGTGACCTTAGGTAAGTTAGTTAAACTCTCTGTGACTCAGTTTCTTCATTTGGGATAACAATATTTCTTGCTCATAATTTTTTGTGACGATTAAGGTCACTTAGTAAGTTACAATGTGGTAAGCACTGTTTATGTCCTAGATGCTAGGGACTATCAATAAGCAAGACAAACGTGGTCTCTGGTCTCACGCAGCTTACATTCTAGTGGGTTGGGCAGTATATGTGGTTCATCTTTGCCATGAACCATTTCAAAAATTTGAAAGAAGGATCAGTCTTAAAGAGTCAAAAAACAAAAAAACCCACAATTTTATCTGTCCACAGGCAGATTAATGTGTTAATGTCCTTTAGATCTATATCCTAATCATGTCATTTCTATGTAAATATATCACCTCTGTTTTATGAGTCACCTAATATTTTATATTAATTTTCCTCATATTGGTCTGCTTCTGCCTCGTCAGAAGGAAAGTACACACTATGAAGCTACCTTACCTCAAACAGTAATACATTTGACTATGAAAGACAAGGAAATGTGAACAGCATGAGTGAATCTTCAAGCAAATACTAAAAAAATTCATCAGCAAGTTATTTTCAAACTCAAAGAGAAGAAAATGTCAAGTTGAGCTCCATTAAAATTTCATTCTCATTGAGAAACCATAGCTTAAATTACCCACAGAGAAGGCTTGCCTCCGGCAAAGAAATGCAACACTCACTTACATATGCTTGGGTTTGAAAAATCATGATATTGAGTCTCAGAATAAGTGTAGGACACCTAATTGAAGTCCAATAGTCTAGATCCTAATCCTGAGAAATCTGCAAGCAAGTATTCAAACCTCACAGGCCTTAGTTTCCTCTTCTGTGAAATGGGAGAAGAGTTCCTACCTTGTTTATCTCGTAGGTAAGAGTAATGTGAGATAGCATTATAGAGCATGGTACCATACGTAGTGGTAAAGAGAGCCTGCACTTCCTTCCCTGCCCCCTGGGAAGGAAGGACTGCCCCAGTCTCGATACTGGGGAATGGACCATGTAGAGATGGTAGAGATGACTTTCAGGTGACCAACCATATAGGTCAGAGTTCAACCAGAGAAGCAGAAACTGTAGAGATTTGTTCCAGGGAATTGGCCTTGTGGGAGCTGAATAAGCAGTCTCTGTGAGGCTGTTGTCTCCATGTCTGAGTCTGGAGCTGGATGTCCATAGGACAAGCAATCAGGAAGAGAAGATGGATGCAAAAAATATCCCAAGCAGGCCAGAAGCCATAGGCACAGGTGGACTGATCTTGGTGATACATAGAAGTCAAGGCTCTTTGCCATAGAACTAAACATACACCTTGCCCAGGAGTTGGAGAAACAGCAGACTTTAGAAATGCTTCTTCACACCAACCACAAGTTGACTCAGCAGACCAGCAACAACATATGAGTTACAAGATGGCCCCTGCTTGCCTTCTGTCCTCTAAATCTCCCAAGAATGTTCTTTGTGGTTCTTCTATTACCAGAAACATAAAAAAGCGAATTCTGGGAAATGCAGTTCCACCTAGCCAAGCTGATACACTACAAAACCATCACAAAACCCTTGATTAGGATTGAGAAATTGACATAGCAATTTTCACTTTGCTAAATAATGTGTCACTAAGTGCTAAAGTACAAACGTCACTAAGTGCTAGAATACTGGTATATGTCTATGGCAGTGGTTAAGAGCAAGAACTTTGGAGTCTCCCTGACCCAAATTTGAATCAAGGTTTACCACTTTTTTGTTTGGAACATCAAGCAAGCAAATTATTTAACTCTCTGTGCCTCAGTTTCTTCATCTCTAAAACAGGGACTATAATACCTGTTTTATTGACAAGATAAAAAATTAGGGAGATGATGCAAGTAAAATGCTCATACAGTGCCTGTTACATAGTCAGTGCTCAGTAAGTGATTGATTTATTGTAATGGTCACCTGCCATCAACTCTTAAGAACTAACCACATTAGAGTCAAGGGTCTGAAGAGATGCCCAGAGATCTCTTTTCCCTACTTGGCCTTAAGTGTATGCTTAAGGCAAGTGCAGAAGTGCTTAAAGACCATCCTTGAGGCAAATAAGAATGGAACCAATTTATACATCAAATCATAGAGGCTATTTTCATATTTTCCCAGCTGCCAGAGATACTTGCTGAAAGAGCGTTGGTATTTTGAAGCCTGATACTTCCAAGTTGACTCACACTGTGGGTTCATCAGAAAAACATTTTACTAGGCAAGCCAAATTATGTTGAATAATATATGCCAAGCAATAGAGTTATGAGCATGGACTCTGGGGACAGACTGCCTGTGTTCAAATCCTGCTACCACCTTTTATTGTGCTTAGGTGTTATATAAACTCTTATTTTCTCTCTTTCATTTTCTACATCTGTAAAATGGAAACAATACTAGCATCTGTGTCATAGAGTCGCTGTGAGGACTAATGAGTTAAAATATGTAAAATGCTTAGCGTAGTAAGCATAGTAGTCATCAGCTAAGCACTTACTATCATGATTGTTGCCATCATCCACAGGTCTCTCATCTTCTTTAGGCCAGGAATTGGCTCCTATAAACTCTGGTCCATCCACACCCAGCAGGAAGCAGAAAAGCAAGCAAGGAAAAATTGATCTCCACCCAAGGATATTATTGGACTTTCTAACACGTGCACTCTGACTTATTATTACCTACATGCTCCTTTTTGCCTAAGTGGCCTCCTCTAGACTTAGCTCCTCACCTGTCCAAACCTGGGGAATCCGTCCATTCTTCATATGTAGCTGAATTTTAGGACGTTCTTCCTGGCCACTTGTGGCCAGGTCAGTGACACTCCATTAGAAAAAAACCTCTGTGACTCCCTTATGCCTAAAAATAATTGGTGAAATCGTTTTCTATTACTTGTTTGAACAAACTAAAATAGCAGACTATTGCACAGCCTCATTGTTCTGAAGAGAATGCAATCCTTAAGCTCTTTGCTCACCCATTGGAAAGTATCAGATCATTGCAAATTGCAAATTGAGCTTTGCTGCTCTGTAAAGAAAGGCTGTGGCTTTTCTCAAATGTTTGCTTTTCCACACTTGCACCTGCACATAACCATAATAGTACAGATTAATGGGGTTTAAATAGAGATGTGTCTAATTCAGAACACAGCAGCTTAAGGAAAGATCTCTGTTTTTAAAAGAGATTTCTATAAGTGATTTAGCAAATTTGAGCGTATATAATCGTCCAAAGTGCTAGCACACTTGCTTCAAGCAGCCAATTTTGTAAACAAAGCTGTGGTTTTCTTGTTCCTTCTGTGAGCTGCCATTTCCTCATGGCCCAGCCCTCAGTGATGCACGAACTGGGGATGTATTTCTCATTTGTGCATAAAAGTGGTTTCCTTGAATTATGAGCCCCAAAGTTCCAAGACACTTACAGTCTGGGTGGCCACACAGGAATAAGTGTATAAAAGTCTGTTCTTAGCATGCTCAAGGAGAGAACGTATTCACTTCAAACAGCTTGTCTCTCTGGGAACACACTAACAGCCCTCCACCAGAGAGAGGAATATTTGTGGTCATGATGTACTACAGCAATGGTACAAGAAGACACACACTAAGAGAAATTAGAACACCAAAGAGTAAAATAAGTCCAGCTTCTCATAGGAAGGGATCCTTTAGCTCCCTTTCCTCTCCACTCTCTACCAAAACATTTTAGCTCCTTGGAATTCAACACTAATGCCAAAGGGAGGTTGTGTTCATGAATCCAGTGGTAAGTCCAACAGTAGCAGAAGTTATTAATAAAATCTATACTTTCAAAAGGAATAATATATATATATATATATATACACACACACATACAGAATTATTTTGAGAAAAGGCCCCCTAATTTTTTATTAATTACACAAAATAGAAACTCCTTTAGAGGAGAAAGGTGCCATCCTTTTTGAATTGAAGAAGGAAGGCTCTTGTTGGCCATGCAGGGTTGCTTGAGTGGTGTGTATGCATCAGGACCTGAGCCTGGTAGACAGTGAGATGGCACAGCCCATAGCGAGCCTCAGGCCACCTCAGAGACTGAGGATCATTGTCACCAAATGTGTCGCCTCTATTCTACTGGAACAGGGGAGAACAGAGGGGAATTTTGTCACCTGGAACAAATGCAAGTTCTTTACATTCAGGAGATCTATTTTCTTTTCAGAGTGGTCCTGAGGCCCCAGAAACTTGTTCTTCTAGAAGCCAAGAGATCGCTTAAAGGATTATAACTATCTGCCTGGACATTGATTCAAATTGGAAGTACCCAGTTTCCTCTGCTCCTTTTTTGCCTCCTATGCACCTAGGAATAGAATTATTCTTGATTATAAAGTACACATTTGCCTATTAAAATACAACTGCCAAACTAAGCAACATCATGATAAGCCATTATGAATGCATGAATTTGATTCTGTTTGGTTATATGTGCACTTGAACTAAAATTGTCTACAGATGTATTTCTGACTATAGAATAGATACACCCCTAAAGAGCTGCCAGGAAATCTTTGAAAATAGAAATGTATCTTTAGAGTGCTAAGGGAGCTCATTATTTCCAAGAACCCTGAGGTGAATTATTTAGTAGAGAAACAATGTGTATTTATGGAGGACTTAACGGGCAAAGGATATGAAAGAAATATAAGACACGATCTTTGCCCTCAATCAGATTTCAATTGAGTGAATCATTTCAAAAATTTAGATTTCCGTGTATCGAATTTTCTTCAAATGAGGCCACCTGTGCAGCATCCAAGAAGTCTGAATTTCACCTTGTATCAGGGAAGCAGCCTGTGATAAGGCCCTGTGGTCAGATAATGCCACTTCCTCAGAGCTGAGACAATCCTGAACTTCTTAGATATCTTGGGCCATCCAACCTGCAAAGGTGATTGTATAAGATGGAGCAACTGCCAAGGCAAGTTGAGCAGTCTCTCCTCCTCCTCCCATTGCCTCCTCATGCCATACTGCCTTTGTTCACACATCACACATACACAAACATCTGGAAACATGCACACACACACACTCTCTCTCTCTCTCTCTCTCACACACACACACACACACACACACACACAGAGCTTCTGGTGTCTTGGGCTGTACTTCTTGGTTACCTCAGTCCTTCCACAGTGAGATCTTATTAGAATGAGTTAAACATCACCAGCCTGTTCTCCAGGCCCTCAATGACTTCATCCTTCCTTCTTATCTCTCCCAACCAGAGAAGAATCAGAGGCAAGATATAGAGGCCTCTCTGAGCCCCTCAAATCACACCATGTCAGTAGCCTTAGTCTATCTATGCTTAGACTCTGCTCTGTCCTGAACAAAATGGGAACAAACTCATTGCGGCATAGCTATAGGGACTCCTCAGTCTGTTGGTTCAGTTATACCTAAGAATGCACCCAGATGGCTGAAAGGACCCTGCCTGGTTGTCTCCTAAATCTGATTTAAACAACAAAAGTCTATTGATGGTTTAATAGCTGCAAGTAAAGCCACAGAGCAGGTTATGCTCACTGGTTTGGGGACACAATAGCAATAAAGAGATGTTTCTCCTCAGAGGCCCCCTGTGGTGTTCCACAGGTATCCTACACAGGGATGAGTAACTAAACTGGCACCCCCTAAACCCTTTTACCAGCAAACCACTCTATGAATGGTTGAATGTTTCTTATGCAACATTACTTCACTTTCTATGGCATTCATTTGGCCACCTCCTCCTCGACACACACCGTGTAATCTTGGTTTCTGTGTCACCATGCTCTGCTAGTTTTATCTCTGTGTCTATTAACAACAACAATGGTAATGAGAACTTACGTTTATTGAGTGCTTCTCCTGTATCAGACATGGTACTAAGTATATTCCATATATTATTCCAGCCCTAAGTCCCGACTTCTCACTTGATCCTCCCTCCTCAATCTCTCCTATGGATTTAGAGACCATCTGTAAACTACCATGCCCAAACTGCTGTCTTCAGCCTAGAATTATTTTTTGCATCCAAGACCTACTGTCTAACTGCTTAGTTGGAAACTCTTTTTGAATATTTTCGAGGCATTTCAAAGCAAATGGTTCATCTTTCCTCCCCAGCAGCCTCTCCTCCAATGTTTCCTGGCTCAGTAAATGCGCCGTAATGACAGTAATATAGAGGTCATTCCTGACCTTTCCCTTCCCTCATGTCCAGTAATCAATCACAACTCTGTCAGTACAGCCCCCACAATGTATACCAAACCAGCCACTTCCCTCCCTTTCCACTGCCACCTCCCTCACCTGAACCAATGTCATTGCCTCATCATCAGCTTTCCTACTTTCTTGCCTGTGGCCAGCCTGTTCGCCACAAAGCAGTCAGAGTAAACTTTTCAAAATAAAATGATCTCTTCCCTACTCAAAGCCTTTGCTGTGGCTTCACATGGCACTTAGGATAAAATCGAGAATTTTCCTATGGCCTCTACCCACATCTCCAGCCCCACTTCTCACCATCTATCTCTCCCTCACTCTACTTCAGCCACCATTACTCATTCCCCAAACACTCCAATGTGGTCCCCAACTCAGAGCTCCCCCACAAGCTTCTCTCTTTGCCCTCTTAATACTGACTTCCTTCCCTAGACTATACCCTTTATGAGGGGAAGAACTGTGCCTACTAGCTCAACACTCTATAGCAGAGCTTACACAATGCCTGGACATATAGGCAGGTGTTCAGCACATATTTGCTGAATTAAAATATCAAAAATATTTTTGAAGGTCTATTATATGCCAGGTATGGTGATAGACATGTGGACTTCTCCACAGGCTAGCTCACAATGTGCAGCTGATTTTCCTGAGAGCAAGCAAATGAGAAAGCAAAAGAGGACAAGCAAGACGGAAGCCATCTTTTTGTTGAGACAGATGACATCTCCAAGGTGTTGTTCTATTACTTTTGCTGTATCTATTCATTAAAAGCAAGTCACTAGGTCTAGCCTACACATAAGCAGAGGGGATGCCACTATGGCATGAATACTAGGGAGCAGGGATGACTGGCGACCATCTTAGAGGCTACCTACTTCTAGTGTGGCTATCATGTCCATAATATACAGAAATCTAGCTCTTCATTACTAGACACTCTTCAATGCTATGTACCTCATGTAGAGTATTCTAAGGTGGAAATGAAATTTGTTATTTGCAGAATTTCCAGTGGTTGAATATTTATGATATTTATAATTTCCCACTAATTTTGCAATAAACATCCTTGAACACATACATTTTCACACTTACCCATTATTTCTAGAAGATCAGTTTCTAGAAGTGAAATTGCTGGGCCAAAGAATCTGCACAATTTAATTATTCATTTATGTTGCTAAATCGCCTTCTAAAAAAGTTGTACCAATTTGTCTCTTGAAAGTGTCTGACAATATTTTAAATACCAAATATTAAAATGTTTTAATATTCCACTTCACCGCAGAAGAAGTATAGGAACAGTGCCCCCCACCTCACCTTTTTTTGTTGTTGTTTTTTGGTTTTTTTTTTTGAGATGGAGTCTCACTCTGTCTCCAGGCTGGAGTGCAGTGGCACAATCTCGGCTCACTGCAACCTACGCCTCCCAGGTTCAAGCGATTCTCCTGCCTCAGCCTCCTGAGTAGCTATGACTACAGGCATGCGCCACAACACCCAACTAATTTTTGTATTTTTAGTAGAGACAGGGTATCACCATGTTGGCCAGAATGGTCTCAATCTCCTGAGCTCATGATCCACCCACCTCGGCCTCCCAAAGTGATGGGATTACAGACATGAGCCACCGCACCTGGCCACCACTTTTCTTCTTAATGGCCTCTTCCTCAGTGCTGACTTCGCTAACTCCTTGGTCAAGTATTTGATGATCTGAATATATGACCTCTGTACCTCCATATTTTGCTTAATCCCTCTTTCTTGCACAGCTTTTCTTCTTCATCTGAGAGATGTTGGTGTAGAAAGTATTAGGTAGGATAGACTAGCTAATGCTGCAGAAACAAACAAAGCTAGAATTCTCAAAGGCTTACATTTGAAAATTGATTTCTTGCTTATGCAGACCCCAATTTAGGTTTTGAAGGGCTCTCCAGAACAGTTATTCTTCCAGTGGTGATTCAGGTGCTTCTATCAGGGGTTCCACCATGTCATGATGTGGTCTCTTCAATTGGAGTATGGGAGGGAGAGCTGAAGGATTAGGTAACAGCTTTTAACTGTCTCAGCCAGGAAGTGACATACATCATTTCACTCAAAATGCATTGACCAGAACTAGTCATGAATCCCCACCCAGGGATTTTGGCAAACATTCAATTTCTGATTGCATTTTAACTTTACTAAATATTGAATAATGTCATTAAAATTTAATATTAATACATTGTAATAATTGATATATAGACATGTATTACAATATGGACATATAATAGACATATATTATAATATAGACATAAAATAGACATGTAATATAATATATAAGTATAATATGGTGATAAATATTTTGATAAATAATTTAATATTTATTAAATTATATCTCCGTCACAAAACACAATAGGCAAAAAAATATATACTTTTATGGATAACAGGGGCTTCTCACCAAAGGCCCAGATATTGTCAGCAAATCTGTAGCCATGTGTTGACTTTGGTCTTCTTGGTAATGTCATATAAAAACACAAAAGTAAGTTTGTACGTCTCTGGCCTTGCCTTGCTTCGTACAGTCAGACATGTGCCACTTTGCTCCACATGTTGAAACAGCCATTGCCAGAAGATGTATTTTTTCAGTGGACATGGCTTGGCACAGGACTTTTCCACCCCTCCTGTTTCTAATCATGCATTGCCTGGGCATGTCAGGGTCAGGCTTAAAGACTTGCTAGAACTGGATTCAAGATTTACGAGAACGAGATGTAACCAGGCCTCTCCCAGAGGTTTGGGAAGAACAGCTGGAGTCAGGCCCTTTGCATCATGACAAGAACTATTAAAAACTAAAGCAGCGTGTGTGTTTTTTTTAAAAGATGAGTGCAGAAAAGCAAAAAGTAATCCAGAGGAGTATCAAAGGCATCCTCACAAGGGATACCTTTAAAGCAAAAGATCATCAGGGCTCTGACGCTCTACCTCACTCACATTTCAAACTTGTAAACAAGAAGCAAAAATCATTAGGTTTGAGCTGTGGATTTTCTCCCTTGACCCACTCCTGAATGGAGTTGAATCATCCCCACTCCAAGCAGTGAGGGGCTGCTGTGTTCTCCAGGCCCCACCCTGTGCTGATGTAATGCACCACTGCTGTGTTTTTCTGATGAGTGTGCTAGGGAAGGTCCTTGCCAGGAGGAGGGAAGCTGTTGCCTAGCACTTCTGGAATAGCAGGGAGAGAGGGGAGGCCAAAGAGCACAGATGGCTGTTGTGAAAGGGACTGACGGCTCATGCTGAGTATTGGAAAGTCCACTTTGCCCCTCCTCCTCTTACCCTACCACAACTGCCCCCTGCCTCCACCCACCTCCTTCAAGACCCTTCATTCCTGAGAGCTCATCACTCATCACCAGGGAGCGCTGGTTTCTTTAAAGTGGTTCCTGCAGCCACATCCCCCTTCCTATGCAGCATTAGACAATGATGCCTGCCAGCCTAAGTGTGCCTGCCAGCTCCCTGTGCCCAGGTTCACAGCCCAAGAAGAAGCACTCCCAGGCCCTGAAACAGATGCCAGGATCTTCTTCCAACCTCCTCGAAGGGACAGGCTTTTTTTAACTGTTTGATTTTATTTTAATGTTGAATTTGTGTTTGTGAACATGTCAGAAACACCAGGGCAGAAAGCATGTTTTAAACAAAATAAAAAAGGTAAACATTCCATTTATTTAATCCACCCCTACCCCCACCACCAACACACACACGCAAATTCCCTTCACTCCTGATCCACCTCTCTAACGCCTTTACTTTTCCTGTTGTTTGCTATCTGAGAATCATTTTAAAGAATTGATTCTACAGTTTCTTTTTAAAAACTATGAGAGAGGGTCAGTTGCAGTGGCTCACGCCTGTAATCTCAGCACTTTGGCAGGCCAAGGTGAGTGGATCGCTTGAGCCCATAAGTTCAAGACCAGCCTAAGTAACATGGCAAAACCCTGTCTCTAGAAAAAAAAAAAATTTTAATTAGCCAGGTGTGGTGGTGTGGCCCTTGCAGTCCTAGCCACACGGGAGATTAAAGTGGGAGAATCACCTGAGCCCTGGAGGTTGAGGCTGCAGTGAGCAGAGACAGTGCCACTGCACTCCAGCCTGCATGACAGAGTGAGATCCTGTCTCAAAGAAATAAAAATAAATGAATAAATAATAAAATAAAAATATGAGAGCTATATATATAAAAAACTTTCTGCATGCAATTTCTTAAACTCTCCAGAGCACGTCATATAAATTGTAACAAACTTATTATATTAAAGTGATTGTCTTTCACATGAAAGCAATTTTAGTGAAAAACCTTTACTTAGATGATCTATTCCTAATGGATCAGTGGAAGCCACACATGATCCTTAAATTTAAAGAAAATTGTGAAGCAAATCTACATTGCTGCAAACTGTTTCTTTTTACTACATGGAATTTAAATGTGATCTATTCAAATATTTCAAATCACTCTCTATTTGGTAATTGATTTCTTTTTCTATTCCCCTTGGAAAGGGGAACAAAAGATGGGAAAGCAGCTTTTTACTTTGAAGGAATATAAAAGCTGTGTGTATTTATAGCGCAAAACAGAAAAAAAAATGGCCCTCTTTGATCATGAGTGGAGAAGATGTTAAGTATCAAGAAGAACACATGATTAAAATTTTAAAAGAATACAGTTCATCTAAAGCCATCTTTTTAGCGGAAGAATTTGGTCACAACAGTGTTAAATCTGACAAGTAACAGTTAACAAAATACATCCTGAAAAATCCTCTATTATCATTAATCATAGTTTTGAAAACATTCTAACCTTCCTAGCTCCTAAAATAAAACACGTTCCTTATTACTAAACAGATGAAGGGGAAAAAAAAAACTACTTGAATTTATTAGCCTGAGATCAAAGAAAATTTAGAAATTAATCCTAGTTTGCCTTTGGGGGGCACCTGAATGGGTGTCCTCCAACCTGTAAGACTCTGTCTCTGGCTGCTGCCCCAGAATACAAGGTGCAGTGTGAGACTCTGGGGTTTGGTAAGCCTTCATGTTGGATGTTGCCATGTGACCTAGCTTATGGCATCAGCAGAAATCTGGACGATGGAAAGTGAAGTTCTCCTAAAAGCGGATTGTGGAGAAGACAGCAGTGCCACTCAAGGTGAGATATCCAGCTCTAGGATGAGCAACTGCTGAGCTGACAGCCAATAAAGGGGGAACTTGGCCACCCCAGCTCTCTGCTTCCTATTCTGTTCCCTGTCACTTCACCTCTCTAATTTTCTTCCTCTCGGACTTTACTCTCCTGGGCCATTTTTTCCCTTTTCGTATTTTCTCTCCTTCCTTTAGTTTCTTATCCCTGCAAGTAGAGGTCATTGACAAGACTTACCCCACAGCTGACCCCCAAATATGGAAACTGTCATCCCTAAAGTAATGGAGTTTTTCATGAAACTAAGTATCCTCACCAATCAAACATTGACTTTGGGTCTACTGTATTTGGTATAGAAAGATGATCTGGGCTTTAAAGCACCTATGTTCAGATGGAGACATGGACATCCATGGTCATTGATGATTTCAGTTCTAATGAGTTAGGGATGATCTATCAGTCAGGGTTTGGTCAGGAACCAGTGCACTCTATGCATTTTGAATATTAAATAAATAGATTTTACATAAAGTTAGGGGACCACATGCCTGCTGGGAGAGCAGACATCAGGAAAGATGCTATGGAAGGTCAAGAGGTTGACCATGAAGATTTCACCCTGAGCACGGTAGTGTGGGTGCTTTCACTGGAACTTTCCAGGAAAGCCACAAAGAGGGAGGCTGCAGAGAAGTTTGTGAAGCCCAGAAACCATAAAGTGAGAGCTCAGCTCTGGAAGACTGCCATGTCTGACCCCAAACCTCACTGAGAACAGTGACCTCTACTTCACTTCTGCTCTCAAATCTCACATGGGTTTCTCTCATTGGCAAAACTAAATCTAGAGCTATACAAGGGAACTGGTTCTAGGAAATATATTTCCCAGCTTTAGACAGGAGGAGGGGAGGGAGAGGCCCAACTGAGTACAGAAAGCCCACCATAGAAAGGAAAATGGTGCTATGCTACATGGACAAAGACCATCTAGCCCAGACAAGAGTCTAAGAAGGAGGAGGCTGAAAGCCTTCCTAGAGGAGATGATCTCCCAAAATCACAAAGAATGAGTCAGACTTAGCAAAACTGAGAGGAAAAGAGGCCATACCAGGCAGAAGGCACAGCATGAGCAAAGCCATGGAGGGGGGACATAGCAGGAATGTACCAGGAGTGCATGGATGCCAAAGGTAGTGATTTCCTCTTCCGACTTTGTTTTTGTTTTTAATCAAAGAATTTTATTAATTGTACCCATCAAGAGCCTCCAAGTATGTGTCAAGTGAACTTGCTCAGGACTCAGCAGTGGCAATACAGGACAATGGTTAAGAATGTGAGCTGTAGAATCCAACTGGAAGCACAGCTCCATCACTTTGTAGGTGTGTGACTTCAGGCAAGTTACCTGACTTCTCTGAGCCTCTAATTTCTTTTTGCAAAATGCCAATAATCATAGTACCTCCTTTCGCAATTATTGTGAGCAACAATTGAGCTATTCCATGAAAGAGCTAAAAATATTAGCCGTTATTATCCCTCTACTTTTGATACTATGAGAACGTCTTTCTTATATACCAAACACATAATAAAAATCATAAAAAAATAAAACTCTAAAGAAGATAGAGAGATAATATGTACTTTTTGAAGGGGCAAATAAGTCGGAGAAGAAATGCTGCTACAGGCAATGTGGGCTTTTACACAAAGGAACAGAGGCTGGATTTAAGAACAAGAAGACAGAGACAAACACTTAAGGGCCTGTTAGAAGAACCCACATGGAAGACAATGGAGGCTGACTTTAGACATGATGATAGGATTAGCCTGGAGAAGAGAGATTTTGGAACAATTTTAGGTGATAAAATTGGCAGAATTTGTGATGAAGTGATGGAGATTTTCTCGGCAAGAGAAAGGGAGAGAGAAGTTGTAGTTGGCTCCTGGCTACTCTGTGGCTGACAAAAGTGATGGTACCACCCACTTTTGTGTGCTGAGGAAGGAACCATCAGCAGAGAAGACAATGAGCTCCACTTTAGCCAATCAATGAAGCTACATTTTTTTTGTCTTCCTCATTGAGCATGTGTTCCCTTTCCTTATCCTTTTTTCCTCTTTTCTGTTCCACTTAGCCTCTCTCCTTTTATTCCAATGTTAGTGACTTACAAAAACTCAGAATATACCTTGAAATGCTCTGGACTGTGGATAATGTTAAGGCATATTTTATAAACCTAAAGGCTGTTCTCAACCTGTAAACCTGGCCTTAGCTGTGCTCAGTAGATCCAAGTTCCAGTCCTAATTCTTCCATGAACAAACTGTATAATCTTAAGCAAGCCACTTAAAACCTCTAGGTCTCCATTTTTTCCCCTGAAAAATGAGGGGCATGAGTTAGACATATGCTTCTTCCAACACAGAGATATTGGTTCCACAAATCAATGAGTTTTCTAAACCTACTGCTTGACAGCTTTTAACTAATTCATCCAGCATTATAATGGTTAATTTTTCATTGACTAAAATCAGTCCTCATTTAATGCTGACTAGCAGGCTGCATCATAATGCCTTGGAGTTTAAGATATATAGATAATTTACAGACTGAATTCAACTGTATACCCCTAAAATTCATACGTTGAAGCGCTAACGCTCAATGTGACTGTATTTGGAGATAGAGCCTTGAAAGAGGTAATTAAGATTAAATGAGGTCATAAGGGTATGGCCCTAATCCAATAGGATTGCTGTACCTATAAGAAGAGGAAGAGACACCAGGGGTGAGCAGGCACAAAGGAAAAGTCACATGAGGACACAGTGAGAAGGTGATCATCTGCAAACCAAGGAGAGAGGCCTCAGGAGAAACCAAACCCGGTGGCACCTTGGACTTGCAGCCTCCAGAACTGTGAGAAAATAAATTTTGTTTACGCTAGCTAGTCTGTGGTATTTTATTATGGTAGCCCTAGCATATAGACTATAGAGAGATAGATAGATAGATAGATAGATAGATAGATAGATAGATAGATAGATACCGACAGACATACATACATAGATATATACATACTTAATGATAATTCATAGAGAAAAAGAATAAAATCAAGCTCTTCACATTCTATACTCTGTTTTATTATGAGCAAGTCACTTTCTTTTCTGCCTCAAAGTCCTCAATTTTAAAATCGAAAAAAAATCCTCTACATCCCAAAAGTACAGAGAGAAGATGAATAATAAAATTAAAGGTTGAGAAGATGAAGAAAAGTATTATAAATGAGATCTGGTTTGCTCTTGGGGTAAAATGCTCCAAAAAATATTTATAATTATCATATTTTCTATTGAAAATTCTAAGAACTCTTGGTTAATTCTATACCAACATTTTGCCTCAGCTTCCTTTTTCCAAATGATAGAATAATAAGAAAGTGCTTAAAAAATGTAAGATTTTCCTCCATTAAAACGGAATTTTTAAAATATTTAGTCTTTCCTTAGGCAGGCTTGATGCAAAGTACTAAAATACATTCAAAATCCACTAGATTTAGGTTCACATTGCAAATCTGACACTTGGCAGACGAGAGATGAAAACATGTGACACAAACCTCTGAACCTCAGTTTCCTCATACGTCACACAGAAATCATAATATCCACTTCATAGAGTCGCTAGGAAAATTAACTGCAATCTGTATACTTGAAGTCCTTAGCAGTGGTAGCAGTGGATCTGACATATAATATGTATTCAACAAATATTTCTTCTCCTACCGCTTCTCCTCTCCATTTGTCCATCACAACATGATTTTATCACTCCGCTTCTTAAAATCCACCAGTGGCTTCCCAGTACCTTAGAGGTGAAGTTTGAATTTTCTAGCATGGTATTCAAATCCCCTGCCTGTGGTTTCCTAAGGAAACCACAGACTTTGGAAGGAGCTATGCTTTTTGCCAAGAACTTTCTTCCCTTGTCTACCTTGTCTACCTGGTCAACTACTACTGCTCCTAAAAGTCTCACTTCAAATGCACCAGCTGACCTTCTCGGTTAAATTAGGTGTCCCCTTTTACACTGTTGGTGGGATTGTAAACTAGTTCAACCATTATGGAAAACAGTATGGCGATTCCTCAAGGATCTAGAACTAGATGTACCATATGACCCAGCCATCCCATTACTGGGTATATACCCAAGGATTATAAATCATGCTGCTATAAAGACACATGCACACGTATGTTTATTGCGGCACTATTCACAATAGCAAAGACTTGGAATCAACCCAAATGTCCATCAGTGACAGACTGGATTAAGAAAATGTGGCACATATACACCATGGAATACTATGCAGCCATAAAAAAGGATGAGTTTGTGTCCTTTGTAGGGACATGGATGCAGCTGGAAACCATCATTCTCAGCAAACTATCACAAGAACAGAAAACCAAA